>NC_057798.1:159818826-159844152 GCF_018294505.1 Triticum aestivum | reverse complement strand
GGAGCGAGCAGGGCGACGGTGGCGATCTCGGCGACCCGAGGAGGAAGAAGAGGTCATGGCCGGCGTTTCGGGGCATTTGGCGTCGCGTGAGTCGACAGAGAGGCGTAGGCGATGGTGGTGGAGCTCCTGGGCATGTAGGAGAGGCGAGGGGAAGGCGGTGGCCGCGGTGGTGGCGAACGGCGGCGACGGGGCTCCGCTCGGTGGGAGAGAGAGGGAGCCAGAGAAGGGGGGAGAAGGCACGGGAGAGAGTGCGAGGCCTAGGAGGGTGCGTGGCGCCCTCGGGTGAGATCCAGGCGACGGGGACACAGGCAGGCAGGGTGGAGGTGGCCGGGGCGCGTGCCGGCGCGCTGCGGCCACGCGCTCGTCCTCCTGGACAGGAGGAAGACGACAGGAGAGGGGCCAGGTGGGCTGGGCCGCACAGGTGGGCTGCCAGCACAGGAGTTGGGCCGGTTGCTGCGCCAGGTAAGTTTTCTCTCTCTCTCTCTCTCTTCTAATTTAGTTTCTGTTTTCTATTTTGTAGTTTTTGTTTTAATTTGGTTTCTTAACCAAATTATTTTTGCAGCTCTCTGGAAATTATTGTGGATGCATTAAGGTTTATCCTAGAGCTCCACAAAATATTCCAGGATTATTGGAGCAATAAAAATATTTATAGAATTTATTTGCTCCAACTCAAATACAATTATGAATTAATTCAAAAACCATAAATGCATTGGAAAAATGTGCATGACCTCTGATTAAGGTTCTAACCTTTTCCCAAAAATAATGAACATTTTTGGAGGGCATTTTGGGTCCAATGAAAATATTTGAATTGAACCTAGTTAAAATTATTATCTGCTAGGGTTTGAACATCCCCACTTCAAAATTTCATTTGAATTTAGACATGATGCATGGATGCTTATGCAGAGTCAGGCAAGGGCTTAGCTAGGGCTGTGACAACTCACCCCCACTAAACAAAAATCTCGTCCCGAGATTCAAGCGTAGGGTAAGATGAAAGGGGAATGCAAACTAACACAATCTTCATGATCCAGGGTGCACTTCATAAGAACGTTGATTCGACCACCATCATTGTCTCGATGTCTTGCTCCAGGAACTCCTACCAACATGACAACGAGAGAAAAAGGATCTCTAGAAGGATTGATCTTCTCGAAGATCGAGCAACTCAGGATCCACTCACGGAATGAGACATAGAAACATCTCTTGAGCTGAGAGGCAAAACACACATCTGAGGAAAATGGAGTAAGGCAGATGACGAGGGCTCGCTAGGTAGACAACAATTCCAGACTTAAGAATGTGGTAAACGGTTGTCAATGTAGCGAAGAGTTTGAATTGCCATTATACCATAACGAGACATCTTGGAGGAGGGTGATTCGTAGAAATTTCCCCTTAAGTGGCAAAAAGAATTACCTTTGATTCAAAGATCACTGAAATTCTTTATACCAGCTTAAGGCAAATCAAAATCGATCATTAGGAGGAGTTCGGTGGAATGACATACCCGGACCAGTATGGATGATGTGGATTACCTTGTTGAAGACAACACAAGGGATAATTTTGGTAACCGGGGAGAAGCTCAACAGTAGAGAGTGAGTCCACTGTTTGAAAAGTTATAGCATAACCGAGGAAACCGAGAGCAATCCTAGTTAGTGCCGATGGTAACACCTAGCGCTTGTGCGTGCTCTCAAGAACTTGAGCATTTCCATATTCATCAAGGTTTTACCAATTTCCAAAGCGAGGATCCTGGCAGCACATCATACTACCATGATGAATACCGGTGGAAGATGCAGATGCAAAGGAAGATAACACCTTCTTAGATTTCACCTTAGTAATGCCAAGGTCACAAGATCTGGATAATCGACCGAGAGACATTTAGCACTCCGCTTCTAATGCTCTCCTTAATGTGCTATTGTAATCCATTTATTGAAATGGTTTGGTATCTAGAACATCAAGTAAAAGGTCGGACTTCAGAACACAAAAATCCCTAAGGAACAACTAGGGAGTAGGTCCTACGAAATCCTTATGGGGAGGTGGCCAACTTCCTCAATCAAGATATTATAATAACATGTCTTCCGGCTGGGTGTGTTGGCCACGACATCCACTTTACCAGTTTCCGAGGGACTGATATTATAGTTCTTGGGAAATGTTCCAAACCATCATATCTGCCTGAGATTCAGATCTGGTTGGTGTCAGGATATTCCAGACTCATCGAGTCTAGGAAGAAAAACGAAAGTTTGCAACACAAATCGACGAGATGACGTTGCAAGATTCTCGGGAAATGAATTATGATAGCAAGCTCCAAAACACGAGCTGGTTCTGCTACACACATGTGAACATGTTGTCCAAGACAAGCATGACCACAAAGTAGTCTTATAATAAAACACTACTGAGTTCAGGAGGGGGAACCATCAGCGAGGATATCGAAGTTTTGTACAAATCCGTCTGGTACCTTCGGGACTAGCACTTAGAACTTATTAACCTTGAACAAATCAATCAGTGGCTTGGTGTGCTAGGGACACATATAGAATGGAGGTTGCAAGTCTCCGAACCACAGAATACTTCGCACGTATGCATGACTGATTTGGGATGATTCCAAAGGAAACAACATTGACTTTCTCGAATCCACGGCGGCAACTTGCATCAAATGCACACGAACTGGAGGAAGTCACTTCTTACATCCGAACATATGCTTCATGAACTAGCATGGAGAAATGCTTTCAAAAGTTTCCAACACTAGCTTAATGTTCAACAAAATCATGGAGGAGATAAGGATGTTGTCAATGGGCTCAACAACAATTCATCCGGGTTTCCTTTTAAAAGGAATTCCATAGTTAAGTGAACACGGTGATAGCATTGGTCAGACCAAAGAATATAATGGTGTATGCTCGAGGAAAAACCACGAGTAAGACAACATTACGAACATCGTTGGTTCTGACTTGATTTGAGGATAGCCCACACCCAAATCAAAGGTTGGACAAGATGATAGGTCCATTAACTGATCACGAGGGTCAGTCGATGAAATATCAACTTTCTTCAACACACACATACAAAGGATATCCCTTTGAAATGAACTAAGTCAGGTAAGCTTTTATCTTCCAACTCTCCAAGTTGTTGTTTGGCTTAACAAACTAGCTCAGGGGTATCCAACATAGATTCTTGGCGAAAGGGTGGTTTACAGGATAAACCAACTTGATCACGAGCTCAACATAACAGTCAGGTGACAACCTGGTGATACTTTCGAGAGGATATTCGGAAAATCACGAACCACCAATATGTTACTAAGATCGAGAACAATCTTGCTTTTCAGGGCAAGACGATATGATCAAATGAGGGAGGACTTGACAAAACCCTAACTCATCAATCGAAATGTGCACCAGGAAGATGGACAAGGTAGCACGATCAATCTTAGAATGATGATTCAAGAACCAACATGTTAAGAATGAGGGTATTGTCCATTTAACTACCAAGCAACAAGGTTGCTAGGAGTATTGATTTCACACATCACGATTCACTTGTAGACATTCCGGTTATAACAACACGGGAACCGAGAAATGAATAATGATGGAGAGAAGTATCACTGCACCAAGAATTCATAGGATGGTGTGCAATTCCCATGACATTCTTGATATAAAGATGGTAATACTCCAAGGTAGAATAGAGCAAAAGCAAGATTAGCAATTTGATCTGCGGAGTACGACTGCTTTGACCCAATCCTGGAAATGGACAAGGTACTGGAGTTTGTTTCTCCTAGTCATTCCGGAATAGAATGGCTTGACAGACCACAAGAGTAATAGGTATCGATGAACGAATGCACGCATACTCTTGACTATCAAATGATAGACGGGGGTCAGAATACAACTAAGAGGGACAACTCAAAGAACATATAATTTCTGAGTTATGGATGCATAGATTAGTATGTCGAACCAAGTTCAACATGTTTCTTCCGGATAACCCATGCAGAGAGGTAGGACTGGCAGAGTCACGATTTATGAATGGAGAACTCCTCAAGAGTACTCTAATTGTGATCTATTGATCCAATAAACATCTGCCATAAGCGGTTCATAGTATTTGGAAGAAGGAAATACGACGGACCTCGAGGACTATCGCAAAGTTACTAATATCCTAAAGGAACTAGCAAACACTATCAACATGAAGTAAGTAGAGTGAATCTTGGGTTCAAGAACCCAGGAATAGAATACCTACTACTAAGTAGCATCACGGGATGCTTTCGAGAATAAAGGCCAGAAGCATCACAGTGGGACACAAATCATGGCTAGATTACTAGATGATCCCCTAGGACACCTAGGGTCATAATAATAATTCCAACATATATGTCGAGGCAATAGAATACCTCAACTCAGCAATTAGTGTGATTAACCTGGCCCAAAGGAACATAAAAACCAGAGGGAAAGGATTTGCAAGTGCATCAGATTGTTTAGAAACCTGGGATGACTCGGACAGCATAACGGCTGTAAATGCTTAAAAGGATTTGAGACATACTACAGAAATGGTGGCATAGCCACTCAGAAGCACAATATCAAGGTTTCGAGATCATCAGTTAACATACAGAAGTAGTAGGAACTGAACTCAAGCTTAAATCCAACAATCTTATAAGTCTACGGATTAGTAACACGTGATCCTGATAGAAGAAGAGAAAGCCTAGTTCCTTAACCCTGTAGGAAAGATAAGATGATTCAGATCAGAAGGGCATAAGGTATAAGGAGTAAAAAGAGCCTTACGTTCCATTCCACAATCAATTCCCTTATATAACTAAAGAATTTCTAGACTCAACTTCGACTAGTTTGGCTTGGTAATCCTACAGGCAGTCAAGCTCTGATACCAAATGCTGTCAGGACCCTGACTCAATGCCACATCGATCTAGCATGTAACACCTCATATCACTTTGCGGCCTCACGCACGGTATTCCCACGGGTGTCGCCTTACCTTTGCCCGGGACCGTTTGCGCCTTTTGGCACACGTATATGATAGTGTCGCTAGCATCCATATGATAAGGAGCCCGGGCTGACATGGCTAGTCGTAAACCCAAAGTGGCACAAACCTACAGGGACAGGCATCCATGACCCAGCATCGAACGTGTCGGTCATCAGCGAGTGAATCCAGGCTGTAGCACTGGGCTAGCAGGACTTCGGTGAACCGGGCTGTAGCGGGCTAACAGGACTCCGGTATTCATCGCGTGACATTTCCCCGAGGGGACAGACACAGGAACGAAGAAGGACACATGCCGGCCAGCCTAAGTGTTCCGGAGCAGTAGCAAGCTACCATGGCTCAGTGGAATCACTAGGAGACATTTCTCAGTAAGAGAGGCTACTAAGGATAAACAACTAGATAGTCAGATCCCACACATACCAAGCATTTCAATAACATACACACAATATGCTCGATATGTGCAAATACAACATGGCATCACAACATGACTCTATAACTCAAGTATTTTATTCAATAGGCTCCGAGGAGCGAGATATTACAAACAGGGGTCTCATGACCCAATATTCAGAGCATACAAGTCAAAGCACAAGCGGAAGCTATCATGTCTGAGTACAGACATCTATAAATGAAAAAGGCTGAGAAGCCTGACTATCTACCAGATCCTGCCGAGGCACAAGATCGTAGCTGAGGTAACAAGCTAAACGTCGAAGTCCACGCGGAACTACTAGCGAGACCGAAGTCTCTCTGCAAAAACATAAAATAGGCAAACGTGAGTACAAATGTACCCAGCAAGACTTACATCAGAACTAACTACATATGCATCATTATCAACAAAGGGATGGTGGGGGTTTAACTGCAGCAAGCCAGCTTTGACTCGGTGGCTATCCTGAACTACGACTGCAAGTAACTCTTTTGAGGTGGCGCACACGAGTCCACATATTCACCATATCAATACACCACTATGGATCCGCTCCCGTCTCCCTACGAGAACGTCATCCATAGCACTCACACTTATCTTGCGTATTTTAGGGTATCCACTTTCACTTGTCTATGAACTGATATAAGCAACCCAGAAGTCCTTTACCGCGGACACGACTATTCGAATATATGATGTTAACCCTGCAGGGGTGTACTTCTTCATACATGTTTCCACCACTTAGCGTCTGCACACGACATGTGCTCGGCAGACTTCAAGCGAAAGCCGACGTGGGTGTAGACCACGACCTACCTAAACACCTAAGTCTCTAGTCCAGGTTTATCGCCTATCCAGGTTCCATCCGCAGGGAGTCCAGCCGAGGTTTCCCATACGGCCCCGAATGATGGGTACAGGGTTCCCGAGATACCTAACGGGTATTCGGTACACCGTGCCACGTACCTACCGCATCACAGCCCACCCCGCGGGTCAGCGCTGTCCACGGCCTCCAGTAACCTACAAACACCAGAAACTACTTGCAACTCCTGGAAAGAGGACTAGGGTGAATAAGAAGTCGAGCGGGGTCATATTTCAGGGCCCAATGCATGGTAGTAGCTGAATCATGGATCACAAACACAGAACTCAGTTCCTAAGGACGACTTCAATGAGACAACCCACCATGTACTCCTACATGGCCTCTCACCGCTACCTTTAGCAAATCGTGTTCACCAGTTAGCTCACACACAGTAGGACATGTTCACACACCTCTAATTCATCCCCGATGAATCAGACCTGACTCAACTCTAAGCAATAGCAGGCATGACAAACAAACATGAATGAGTAGGCACAACATGGCTCAAACAACTCCTACTCATACTAGTGGGTTTCATCTATTTACTGTGGCAATGACAGGTCATGCAGAGGATAAAAGGGTTCAGCTACCGCAGCAAGTAACAAATGACTCGTTGTTGTCCTAATGCAGTAAAAGAGAGCAGGGCGAGAGAGTAGGATTGTATCGGAATGAGCAAGGGGGTTTTGCTTGCTTGGCACTTCTGAAGATAATATTGAGTCTTCATCAGTGTCAACGATCACATCGTTGGTACAGCGTCTACCGAGGGGGAACAACACCGGCAAACACAGAAGAAACACGATCAATGCAATGCACAGTATGATGCATGCTATGACATGGCAATATGAATGTGTTTTGGGCTAATGCATCTAGCAACAAGTTAAATGGGGTTGGTTTGAATACAAGATTCAAATTCAAACTCCATATGTGAGAGTTTAAATGCCATTTATTTGTTTTGTCCAAAACAGAGGACAAACATTGTTCAAACATGCATGAAAATGGTACAGATGGATTCCTTGAATTTTTCTGATAATTTTTCCTATATAATTTGTTTGATTTGGAGTTACGGTTGAATTACTATGATTTTTAGAAGTTTAGGGCATTTTCTGGAATTTCCTATAAAAGAATAAATCCAGGGAATGAATTATTGCGTCAGCAGTGCATCAAGGTGACGTTAGTGGTCAACGGGGCTAGTCCATGTCAAACCTGGCCAGTGGGGTCCACACGTCAGTGTCTCAGACTGGTTTGTGTCGCTGACATGTGGGCCCAGTCAACGGCCACGTCAGCTTGGTCAAAACTGACGGGTGGGGCCACTGCGATTAGATTAAACTAAATCTATTTTAGTTAGCCGGCTGGTTAGGCGGTGGGGCCCGACTGTTTGTGACACGGTGCGGTGATTAGTGGCTAATTAAGCCAGCCACGTCAGCAAGTGACGCCGGCGACGACGGCGTCGGTGAGACCTCGCCGGAGTTGCTCGGGACGGCGCTACAGCCCGCGGCTGGTCGCGCTGAGGGCACCAAGAGGGAGCCCGTGCTCCCGCGCATCTAGGGGTGCACGCAGCTGGGCACAGGGAGGCCGGGGTCGACGGCGGCGACCACTTAGGCGGCGGCCGGAGCTACGGCAACGAGCAGAACGGGGCCGCGGAGCACGACAGGAGGAGCTGGGGAACGTGTTCGGCTCCTGGGACTGCAACGACCACGCGGATGAGCTCGGACGCGGGTGGCAGCAGCTGTGGCCGCGGCGGCGATGAGGTACGGCGCTGGCGAGCTTCGGCGTCCGCGCAACTATGGCCTAGAGGAGGCGGCGAGCAACGGGGTTTGGGGGAGGAGGAAGAGAAACTCACCGCGAGCACGATGGAAAGGTCAGAGGGCGCGGGGGAGGTCCGGAGCGAGCAGGGCGACGGTGGCGATCTTGGCGACCCGAGGAGGAAGAAGAGGTCAGGGCCGGCGTTTCGGGGCATTTGGCGTCGCGTGAGTCGACAGAGAGGCGTAGGCGATGGTGGCGGAGCTCCTGGGCATGTAGGAGAGGCGAGGGGAAGGCGGTGGCCGCGGTGGTGGCGAACGGCGGTGACAGGGCTCCGCTCGGTGGGAGAGAGAGGGAGCCAGAGAAGGGGGGAGAAGGCACGGGAGAGAGTGCGAGGCCTGGGAGGATGCGTGGCGCCCTGGGGTGAGATCTAGGCGACGGGGACACAGGCAGGCAGGGTGGAGGTGGCCGGGGCGCGTGCCGGCGCGCTGCGGCCACACGCTCGTCCTCCTGGCCGGGAGGAAGACGATAGGAGAGGGGCCAGGTGGGCTGGGCCGCACAGGTGGGCTGCCAGCACAGGAGCTGGGCCGGTTGCTGCGCCAGGTAAGTTTTCTCTCTCTCTCTTCTAATTTAGTTTCTGTTTTCTATTTTGCAGTTTTTTTTAATTTGGTTTCTTAACCAAATTATTTTTGCAGCTCTCTGGAAATTATTGTGGATGCATTAAGGTTTATCCTAGAGCTCCACAAAATATTCCAGGATTATTGGAGCAATAAAAATATTTATAGAATTTATTTGCTCCAACTCAAATACAATTATGAATTAATTCAAAAACCATAAATGCATTGGAAAAATGTGCATGACCTCTGATTAAGGTTTTAACCTTTTCCCAGAAATAATGAACATTTTTGGAGGGCATTTTGGGTCCAATGAAAATATTTGAATTGAACCTAGTTAAAATTATTATCTGCTAGGGTTTGAA
This sequence comes from Triticum aestivum, assembly GCF_018294505.1. Taxonomy (NCBI): domain Eukaryota; kingdom Viridiplantae; phylum Streptophyta; class Magnoliopsida; order Poales; family Poaceae; genus Triticum; species Triticum aestivum. Next base: position 159,835,230 of record NC_057798.1, on the reverse strand, counting down.
CATCCCCACTTCAAAATTTCATTTGAATTTAGACATGATGCATGGATGCTTATGCAGAGTCAGGCAAGGGCTTAGCTAGGGCTGTGACAGTTGAATTCTCCTCATGCTTATAGTCAAAACAAAGCTTTTACCAAACATATTGTTGATGCCTTGATGCAATCTTATGAGGAAAAACTTGAATTGGAAGTTTCTATACCTAGAAAACTTTATGATGAGTGGGAACCTACTATAAAAATTAAAATTAAAATTAAAGATCATGAATGCTATGCTTTGTCTGATTTGGGTGCTAGTGTTTCCACGATTCCAAAAACTTCATGTGATGTGCTAGGTTTCCGTGAATTTGATGATTGCTCTTTAAACTTGCACCTTGCAGATTCCACTATTAAGAAACCTATGGGAAGGATTAATGATGTTCTTATTGTTGCAAATAGGAATTATATACCCGTAGATTTCATTGTTCTTGATATAGATTGCAATCTTTCATGTCCTATTATTCTTGGTAGACCTTTCCTTAGAACGATTGGTGCAATTATTGATATAAAGGAAGGGAATATTAGATTTCAATTTCCATTAAGGAAAGGCATGGAACACTTTCCTAGAAAGAAAGTCAAATTACCTTATGAGTCTATTATGCGAGCCACTTATGAATTGAATACCAAAGATGGCAATACTCAGATCTATTCTCGCTCTCATGCCTAGCTAGGGGCGTTAAACGATAGCGCTTGTTGGGAGGCAACCCAATTTTATTTTTGTTTATTGCTTTTTGATTTTGTTTAGTAATAAATAATACATCTTGATTTTGTTTAGATGTGGTTTTATGTTTTAATTAGTGTTTGAGCCAAGTAGAACCTATAGGATAACCTACGGTAATAGTTAATTTGATTCTGTTGAAAAACAGAAACTTTTGCATGCACGAGAATAATTTTGATAAATCACAGAAACGTGATTTTGTGTTGATTATTTTTGCTGTAGATCAATAGACAAATTTCCCAGGACATACTATTTTGGTAGGATTTTTAGAGTTCCAGAAGTATTCGAAAGTTACAGATTGCTACAGACTGTTCTGTTTTTGACAGATTCTGTTTTTCGTGTGTTGTTTGCTTATTTTGATGAATCTATGGCTAGTATCGGGGGGTATGAACCATAGAGAAGTTGGAATACAGTAGGTTTAACACCAATATAAATAAAGAATTAGTTCATTACAGTACCTTATGTGGTGGTGTTTCTTTCTTCCACTAACGGAGCTTATAAGATTTCTTGTTGAGTTTTGTGTTGTGAACTTTTCAAGTTTTGCGTAAAGATTTGATGGACTATGGAATAACGAGTGGCAAGAGCCTAAGCTTGGGGATGCACATGGCACCCCAAGATATTCATGGACAACCAAAAGTCTAAGCTTGGGGATGCCTCGGAAGGCATCCCCTCTTTCGTCTTCGTCTATCAGTAACTTTACTTGGAGCTATATTTTTATTCGCCACATGATATGTGTTTTGCTTGGAGCGTCTTGTATGATATGAGTCTTTGATTTTTAGTTTACCACAATCATCCTTGCTGTACACACCTTTTGGGAAATATACACTTGATCCGGAATTTATTAGAATACTCTATGTGCTTCACTTATATCTTTTGAGCTAGATAATTTTGCTCTAGTACTTCACTTATATCTTTTAGAGCACGGCGGTGGCTTTATTTTGTAGAAATTGTTAATCTCTCATGCTTCACTTATATTATTTTGAGAGTCTTTTATAACAGCATGGTATTTTCTATGGTTATAAAATTGGTCCTAGAATGATGGGCATCCAAGATGGGTATAATAAAAACTATCATAGAAAGTGAATTTGATGCTATGATCAATTTGATGCTTGATAATTGTTTTGAGATATAGAGGTGGTGATATTAGAGTCATGCTAGTTGGGTAATTGTGAATTTAAAGAATACTTGTGTTGAAGTTGGCAAGTCCCGTAGCATGCACGTATGGTAAAAGTTGTGTGACAAATTTGTTGCATGGAGTGCTCTTTTGATTGCCTTCCTTATGTGTGGAGGTCGGGATCGCGCGATGGTTAACTCCTACCAACCCTTCCCCTAGGAGCATGCGTAGTAGTACTTTGCTTAGAGGGCTAGTAAAACTTGTGCAATATGTATATGAGTTCTTTATGACCAATGTGAGTCCATGGATTATACGCACTCTTACCTTTCCATCATTGCTAGCCTCTTCGGTACGGTGCATTGCCCTTTCTCACCTTGAGAGTTGGTGCAAACTTCGCCGATGCATCCAAACCCCGTGATACGATACGCTCTATCACAAATAAACCTCCTTATATCTTCCTCAAAACAGCCACCATACCTACCTATTATGGCATTTCCATAGCCATTCCGAGATATATTGCCATGCAACTTTCCACCGTTCCGTTCATCATGACATGTTTCATCATTGTCATATTGCTTTTGCATGATCATGTAGTTGACATCATATTTGTGGCAAAGCCACCGTCATAATTTTTCATACATGTCACTCTTGATTCATTTGCATATCCCGGTACACCACCGGAGGCATTCATATAGAGTCATATTGTTCTAGTATCGAGTTGTAATTCATGAGTTGTAAATAAATAGAAGTGTGATGATCATCATTATTAGAGCATTGTCCCTTATAAAAAAAGAAAGGCCAAATAAAAAAAGGCCAACAAAAAAGAAAAAAAGAAAGGCCAAATAAAAAAAGAAAGGCCCAAAAAAGAGAAAATAAAAAAGGGGACAATGTTACTATCTTTTTCCACACTTGTGCTTCAAAGTAGCACCATGTTCTTCATATAGAGAGTCTCATATGTTGTCACTTTCATATACTAGTGGGAATTTTTCATTATAGAACTTGGCTTGTATATTCCAACGATGGGATTCCTCAAAATGCCCTAGGTCTTTGTGAGTGTCGGTGTCAAAACCGACGGATCTCGGGTAGGGGGTCCCGAACTGTGCGTCTAAGGCTAATGGTAATAGGAGGCAGGGGCACGATGTTTTATCCAGGTTCGGGCCCTCTCGATGGAGGTAATACCCTACTTCCTGCTTGATTGATCTTGATGATATGAGTATTACAAGAGTTGATCTACCACGAGATCGTAAAGGCTAAACCCTAGAAGCTAGCCTATGATTATGATTGTTGTTGTCCTACGGACTAAACCCTCTGGTTTATATAGACACCGAAGGGGGCTAGGGTTACACAGAGTCGGTTACAGAGAAGGAAATCTACATATCCGAATATCCAAGCTTGCCTTCCCTGCAAAGGAGAGTCCCATCCGGACACGAGACGAAGTCTTCAATCTTGTATCTTCATAGTCCAACAGTTCGGCCAAAGTATATAGTCCGGCCTTCCGAGGACCCCTTAATCCAGGACTCCCTCAGTAGCCCGTGAACCAGGCTTCAATGACGATGAGTCCGGTGTGTAGATTGTCTTCGACATTGCAAGGCGGGTTCCTTCTCCGAATACTCCATAGAAGATTTAGGACACAAGAATCATGTCCGGCTCTGCAAAACAAATTCCACATTCCACCGTAGAGAGTATAATATTCCACAAATCTATTCTACTGACATCTTTTTATAGCATGACATCACGCCACGGTTCGGTCATTATTCGAACCGTCTTTCACAACCAGCCACCGCACGTAATGCGAGGCAGTTTTCTTGACACGTCTTATCGAAGTAGAGATCATGTCCCCTTATTACGGGATGCTCATCAATACGGGTACGAGTAACCCAACCGCGCCATCAATTGCGGCGCTCAGGAAATAAGCAATCTTAACGGGCAAGTGGGGAGGCGCATAGTTTCTACCGCCTTTATAAAGAGATAAGGATTCTCCTCTTTCACCCACGCCTACTTTCTTCCTCGCTCATCCATTCTCGCATGCTCAAGCTCCAGCGCCCTAGTTCTCACCTTCTCCGCATAGCCAAACATGTCCGGAGCGGGAGGCAAGTGGGTGGCCTCCTCCGTCAAGGAGGAGGACATTACGAAGCTCCGGGTAGCCGGATACTTGGCCGCAGATATTGCGCACCATCTCCCGGACGCAGGGCAGATCATTCCGACTCCGGGACCCCACGAGAGGGTCGTGTTCCTCGCCCACTTCGTCCGCGGACTAGGATTCCCCCTCCACCCATTTGTCCACGGGCTCTTGTTCTATTACGGGCTGGATTTTCATGATCTAGCCCCTAATTTCATCCTCAACATCTCGGAGTTTATCGTCATGTGCGAGGCTTTTCTCCGCATCAGGCCCCACTTTGGCCTGTGGCTAAAGATCTTCAACGTGAAGCCGGAGTGGTCGGCCAGCATGCGGAGTGTGGTGGCGCCATGGTGGGCAAGATTCCCAGCATCACTTGTCCCGAAGGCTCCTTTGCGGAGACCGTGAAGGGGTGGCAATCGGGGTGGTTCTACATCACGAAGCCGCGCGGCGCCAACTGGGTGGTGCCCCAAATTCCGATTCGGCATCCCTATGTGGCTCACTTCCTGGAAGAGGGCCTAGCCTGGGGCGGATCTGCGGAGCTGACCAGACTCCACAACTACGTTAAGAACATGATAACCAAGAATATCAAGCTTGTCAACATGGTCCAGGTCATGCTATTTCGCCGGATTCTCCCGTGTCAAAGACAGGCATTCAACCTGTGGGAGTTCGATGCGGCCCAACACCAGACACTGCAAGAGCTCTTGGACACGATGCACAAAGACGTATGGAAGGTGTTGTTCAAGTCCAGCGAAGTCCCTCCTCCCACTTCCGAAGACCGCGGACTCAGCGCCAAGCGCCACGCCAATGCGGTAAGCATTCTACATTTTGCAAGATGTGCCTTTCCTCAGTATATTCATGGGAGGAACTTAAGCCATCGTACTGATCTGACAGGAATACGTGGCAATGGCAGAGCGGATCGACTGTCCGGCTCTGTTGCCTGAAGATCCAGCAACTGCTCTCCTAACGGAGATGCTGGTTCCGATGCCTTATGAGGTGCCGGAGAACAAGGCCAAGAAGAAGGCCGTGGGGACCAGGAAAAGTCTCTGGCGTAATGTGGTGCCGGACTCATCGTCCGAAGACACCAAGGCGCACTCCTCCAACGACAACGAGGAGGAGGAGGAGGAGGAAAACCCTCTCCCCCAAAACGAGGGGGAGAAGAAAACGAAGGCCGTCCCTTCCGAGGAGACCGAAGGGTCCAAGAAGGGACGGACCCTCCCTCCGGACCACTCCACAACCGCCGCCTATAGCGAGGAGGAGTGGCTACCCAGGGCTAAGCCCCTGGCGAAGTCGTAAGTATTTGTACGTCAGGATACTTCTTGCATATTTTAGCTTTATGGCTCCTTATTATGTCAAGGTTTGTTTGTGCAGTCCGCCCAAAGCCCATATAGACTTGCCCTCCTCGGATGGGTCCTTGAGCTCTTCGGAGATGAATAGCTATTCGCTCCCGACGGCTTCCACCCCCCGCCAACGGATGACACCGAGGTGTTATCTCAGAGGATGCCAGGCCAGGAGGAGGTAGTCCTGGAGATGCCTCAAGGCGAGACTCCTGATGTCGGGCTCATGGGGGGGGGGGAGATCCCCATGGATTCAGATGAGGGGGGCCGCAGCAAGCTTGGCCCCCAGCCAGACACTACACCGGAACCTCCAGTGGTTCCAGATTCAGGCAGGCAGCCACCCGCCAAGGGGGCGAGCCGTCTGTGCCGATGACCTCTGTCCATCCAGAGGCATCGGATAACCTGGTGGAAGCGCTTCAGAGCGCTTCCCTTGATGAAGTACACCGTACTCTTATGAGTACGGTGATTGCGAAGGTTCAGTCCACCAAGAGCGGATTGACCGAAGCCTATGCCAGCCTCCTGATAGGCTTTGAGGTAAGTAATTTAAATTATGAGAAAGTATCACGGTGTAGACAGTAGCCCATGATGCTCTGTTTGGTGTTCGGCAAGAGAAGCTGAACAGAGGATCAAATATTATTCCCAGGAGTCTAATCATATTATGTCTATGTGAATAAGCAGGCGTCGCTGCTGGCCGCCACCGTCGCCACTACACAGGTCTCCGGACTGAGGTAGAGCCTGGGGCGGGCCGAAGAAGAGCTCGGCCTCGTGAAGAGGCAGCTCGAGGAAAACAAAGGTAAGCAATACCCCGTCTGAATTTTATACAAAGGAAAAATCGTGTATGCTGATAGAAGCATGCATAAATTTTGCTAGGGGCCACGACCGAGGTGGCGGCCCTTAAGAAGGCGCTGTCCGAGGCCGAAAACAAAGCGGCTGAGGAGCGCATTGAGCGCGAAAAACAAGAGGCGCGAGTTGATGAGGTCCAGCAAGAGCTCCGGGACTTCGTCAAAAAATTTGAATCCTTGGAGCGTGACTCCAAGACGCAAGAGTCGGAGCTTGCGAAGGCCCATCAGAGCGCACTAGACGCTAAGGCCGAAGCCCAGAAGGCCCTCCAGGAAATTGAGGCGGCCAAGAAGATAGCCACATGTAAGGCTTTCTTTATGCAAAGCAAGCATGTGGAGGAGACTTTCCTTTTACTTACCTGAATTCAGAGTTCTCCAGGAGCATTCGTAGAATGCCGCGCAACATCTCTGATGCCGCAAACTTCTACCGGGCTGAGGAGGGAAGCTCGACGGAGAAGCTGTTTTGGTCCCAGTATATTGGGGCCGAACACCCAATGTCCTTGAGCGACCAGCTAAAGAATTTGTCGAACTCCACAAGGCGGCCGAACGGGCCATGAAGGACTTCATAGTCCGGTTGTGGCCTAGCAAGCCCCTACCCAGCAGCTACTTCGGCTTTATCAAGCAGATGGTGAATGCCTGTCCGCGGCTTGAAGTCGTTAAGCGGTCCGTCTGTATTGAGGGTGCACACCGAGCTTTGGCCCATGTAAAGGTGCACTAGGGGAAGATGGACGCCGAGAAGCTAGTGATGGAGGGGCCGCCAAAGGGCAAGGAACATCGCCGCCCCGAACAGTACTATGACAATGTCATTAAGGGTGCCCGCCTTGTGGCGGATGAATGTACGAAGGACGTGATATTTGAATGAATGTAATCATGTCGTCCTGTATTATGAAAACCAGTTCATGTGCGCTATGTACCGCTTGTTAATTTAAAATATTACCTTCTGTGCGGCCATTGTAAAAGTTCTTGAGAGTTTGCCAGTCGTCGGCTTCCGCCCCCATGTAACTAGTACTAGGGTGTACGGGATAAGTATAAACACTCTTTATCCATGTTTTTGGTCCTTTTAAGGAGGTGTTTAGCGCCACGAACGAGGCAATCGGACTATACGGCTTTATCGCCCTCACTTAGCCATAGAAGTCTACAATTTTAAATGTTGGCGAAGCCCCTAGTATCCGGAAAGCCGGACTTGGGGCGCTATGCACACCTAAATTGAACGAAGCCAATTCCTCGCCTGAAGCGGAAAAAATCTTTAAGGATTTGAGACCTCTCGAACAGCGACCAGCTCTCGCCTTATCATGACAGTCCGTTTTCGGCTTTCTCTACTGAGGTGCTCGTCCGGAAGAACCGGGACACAATCGCAGTAGTTCTCTCTGCGCTACCTTAGCCGATATAGCGGAACATAAGGTACCAAAACATAGGAGCCGGGCAAACCCAACTATTGACCCAAGACATGATTCAGAGCTGATGCATATAGTGCTATAAGTTCGGGGTGCCGCATTGTTGAAAGTGTTTGGACTTGTCTTGCCAGGTTATGAGGTACTGAAGCCCCTGGCAAACTAGTCGTGCCAAAATGCACGGGTATAATAAATAAGCAGTAAAGAAAAAGGGGCAATTAAACTTAATAGCAAGCTGATGATGTATACTATTTTCCCTTTAAAATGATACGTCAAGGCGTACATATACAAGTAGTGCGATAAGCAGAATAAGACTATTTGACACATCCTAACTAGGAGCGGGCGGTATGCGGTTATGTAAAACATGTATAACGATTGTTATCAGAGACCACCTGAGGATTCCCTCGTATGCCGAAGCTTCTTGTCCTCATGGTGTGTCCGTCCCGCTATGTGTCTGATAGCTGGTCTTTCGGAAGAGCCTCCTGAAGGTAGGGACCTGAAAGAAAAAGGGGTGCAAAAATGTGCGTGTCCTGGGGCGGTCGAGCTGCATTATGGACCGTGTCATGGCCGTGCCTCCGCCTATGCCCATGGTATTTTAAGTGCGTAGTTATGTACGCGCGGCACGAATGTTGCTGCTTGGCTGGGACTAGGGCAGAGGCGAATTGCTAGTCAAGCTCTGGTCGTGCCGGACGATCCTGTAGTGGAGTACTCCAGACTCGCTTGGCGGTATCGAGGTTCTTTATCGCCGAGTTGGTTGTTTGCCTAAGAAGGCTGTTTTGTACTTCTGCCGCGAGGGCCGCAGTGTGCTCCTCCATATGAAGCGAGCGCTCTGCGTTTCCATTAACTATAATAACCCCGCGAGGTCCCGGCATTTTGAGCTTGAGATATGCATAATGCGGTACCGCATTGAATTTGGCGAATGCGTTTCGTCCAAGCAGTGCATGATAGCCGTTGCGGAAGGGGACGATGTCGAAGATCAACTCTTCGCTTCGGAAATTGTCCAGAGATCCAAAGACCACTTCCAGCGTGATTGAGCCCGTACAACAGGCCTCTACATCGGGTATGACACCCTTGAAGGTGGTTTTTGTGGACTTGATCCTTGAGGGGTCAATGCCCATTTTGCACATTTGTGTCCTGATAGAGCAGGTTCAGGCTGCTGCTGCTGTCCATGAGGACTCGTGTGAGATGGAATCTGTCGATGATGGGGTCGAGGACCAATGCGGCCGAACCACCATGACTGATACTGGTAGGATGGTCCCTATGATCGAAAGTGATCGGACAAGAGGACCATGGGTTGAATTTTGGGGCGACTGGCTCCATCGCATAGACGTCCCTTAGTGCATGCTTCCGTTCCCGCTTGGGGATATGGGTTGCGTATATCATATTCACTATTTTCACCTAGGGAGGGAATTTCTTCTGTCCTCCCGTGTTCGGCGATCGGGGCTCCTCGTCGTCGTGGCTATGCAGCCCCTTTTCCTTGTTTTCGGCATTCAACTTGCCGGCCTGTTTGAACACCCAGGATTCCCTGTTGGTGTGGTTGGCTGGTTTATCAGGGGTGCCGTGAATTTGACATGAGCGATCGAGTATGTGGTCCAAACTGGACGAGCCCGGGCTGTTTCTCTTGAATGGCTTTTTCCGCTATCAGGATTTAAAGCCTTTGAATCCGGCATTGACTGTCGTGTCTTCAGTGTTGTTGCCATTATTGCGACGTTTGTGTCTATTCCGTCGCGGATTGTTGTTGCTATCTCTGGCGTCTGAATCGCCTGAGTTTTTGGGTGTGATGTTGCTGCGAGCCAGCCAGCTGTCCTCACCCGCGCAGAAGCGGGTCATGAGTATCGTGAGGGCTGCGATGGACTTTGGCTTCTCTTGGCCGAGATGTCGGGCGAGCCATTCGTCTCGGATGTTATACTTCAAGGCCGCTAAGGCTTCGGCATCCGAACAGTCGACAATTTGGTTCTTTTTAGTTAGGAACCGAGTCCAAAATTTCCTGGCTGACTTAAGTCATCAGCATCCGGTGGTCTTTCGTAAGTGCCCTGGAAGTTATCGAGGAATGCGTCTTCCAGATCCTCCCAAATGCCAATGGAGCTTGCTGGCAGGCTATTAAGCCAATGCCTAGCCGGTCCTTTGAGCTTAAGTGGTAGGTACTTTATGGCATGTACGTCATCGCCGCGGGCCATGTGGATGTGGAGAAGAAAGTCTTTGATCCATACCGCGGGGTCTGTTGTGCCATCGTATGATTCAATATTTACGGGTTTAAACCCTTCTGGGAATTCATGATCCATAACTTCATCAGTGAAGCATAAGGGGTGTGCGGCGCCTCTATGCCGGGCTACATCCCGACGTAGTTCAAATGAGTCCTGTCTATTGTATTCGGCCCAGCCAGACTTTAGTTTATTGTATCTGGCGTGATGGTCATCATCACGTCTTGTGGCGCGCCCCCGTGATCCGTAGCTCGATCTTGACTATCCTGCTTTGTTTTCCAATACATCTCGCAGGTCCTTTGTGTAGCATCGGGCCTTGGTATTATCGTTTGATTGGCGGCGGGGTGCGGTCTGGACTTCGGGCTGGTGCGCCGTTTTGTCGCGACCGCGGGGTGGCCGGTCAGCCACATCATGCGCTAGTAGTGTGGGCTTTAAAGCCTCCTCCTCGAGTTGAGGTAGCAGCCTGTGCTTTGGGTAGCTTTTGCTAGGGCGTTCGAGTCCGTATTCTTCGGCAGCCAGGACCTCGGTCCATCTGTCAGTTAGCAGATCTTGATCAGCTTGGAGTTGTTGCTGCTTTTTCTTCAGGCTTTTTGCACTGGCTATAAACCGGCGTTTGAAGCGCTCCTGCTCGACGGGATCCTCCGGTATGATGAATTCCTCGTCGCCAAGGCTCACTTCGTCTTCGGAGAGAGGCATGTAATTATCGTCCTCTGATTCTCCATCAGTTGCATGTTCTTTAGGGCTAGCCTGCCCATCCTCTTGCTTGGCCTGCTCGAAGCCTGGTTGGGCAGGATTGTCTTCATCTTCGGCACCATTCGGATTGTTATCTCCTGTGCCAGCATCAATATTCTTGCTATGGCGGGGCTTGGAGCAGCACCGATGACACCGGTGTCTAGATGGCTTCCCCAAGGGGTTATCTTCCATTGTCTCATCGCCATTGTTTTCTTTAGGGGTGTCCACCATATAAATATCATATGATGAGGTGGCGGTCAAGCACCCTGTAGGTGGTGGTTCCCGTTCTTCTCCTGCATCGTTGTCCATACCGTCGATGTCTTCGGAGTCGAAGTCAAGCACGTCGGTTAAGTCATCGATAGTGGCTATAAAGTGGGTGGTGGGTGGGGGACGAATTTCTTCATCGTCCGCTCCCCACTCGAGCCGGACATAGTTCGGCCAAGAATCTCCTATGGTGAAAGATATCCGCGGTAGTGAATTCCATGACGGGTGCCCCATCTGATTCGATAGGCGCGGACGCACGCAGTTTGGATCCTGCAACCGGAGATGAGTCCGGGGGTCCGATAACGCCACTCTCACTGGAGGTGGGATCAGTATTCGGCCCTGACACCGATGAGTGTGCGGCCTCCGTGGCGGGGTCCATCCACCCGTCCACGAAAGGCATGATCTGCTCCGGATTGATTCCCGACGCCAACGCGGGTGCGATCTCCCGAATATTGTCCGATGGCAGATCAAAGTCATGTCCGTCGTGACTGTTCGGCGCACCTGTCATGGGCTCGAATCCGTCGAAGATCAAGTCTCCGCGGATGTTGGCAGTATAGTTTAAGCTTCCAAACCTAACCTAATGGCCAGGGGCGTAGCTGTCGATCTGCTCCAGATGGCCAAGCGAGTTGGCCCATAGTACGAAGCTGCCGAATACGAAGATCTGTCCGGAAAAGAAAACCTCCCCTGGACCGCATTGTTGAAGATGATCGAGGGATCCATCAAGCCTTATCGCGACGGCATAGTGGAACTCTTAATGAAAGCACCAATGTCGGTGTCAAAACCAGCGGATCTCAGGTAGGGGGTCCGGAACTGTGCGTCTAAGGTTAATGGTAACAGGAGGCAGGGGACACGATGTTTTACCCAGGTTCGGGCCCTCTCGATGGAGGTAATACCCTACTTCCTGCTTGATTGATCTTGATGATATGAGTATTACAAGAGTTGATCTACCACGAGATCGTAAAGGCTAAACCCTAGAAGCTAGCCTATGATTATGATTGTTGTTATCCTACGGACTAAACCCTCCAGTTTATATAGACATCGGAGGGGGCTAGGGTTACACAGAGTCGGTTACAGAGAAGGAAATCTACATATCCGAATATCCAAGCTTGCCTTCCACGCAAAGGAGAGTCCCATCCGGACATAGGATAAAGTCTTTAATCTTGTATCTTCATAGTCCAACAGTCCGGCCAAAGTATATAGTCTGGCTATCCGAGGACCCCTTAATCCAGGACTCCCACAGTGAGCAAGCAAGTTGGATGCACACCCACTTAGTTTCTTTTGTTGAGCTTTCATACATTTATAGCTCTAGTGCATCTGTTGCATGGCAATCCCTACTCCTCATGTTGACATCAATTGATGGGCATCTCCATAGCCCATTGATTAGCCTCACCAATGTGAGACTTTCTCCTTTTTTGTCTTCTCCACACAACCTCCATCATCATATTCTATTCCACCCATAGTGCTACATCCATGGCTCACGCTCATGTATTGTGTGAGAGTTGAAAAAGGCTGAAGCACGTTAAAATGTATGAACCAGTTGCTTGGCTGAAACCGGGGTTGTGCATGATGGGAGTATTTTGTGTGACAAAAATGAAAACATAGCCTAACTATATGATTTTGTAGGGATGAACTTTCTTTAGCCATGTTATTTTGAGAAGACATGATTGCCTTGTTAGTATGCTTGAGGTATTACTATTTCTTATGTCAATATGAACTTTTATTTTGAAGCATTTGGATTTGAACATTCATGCCGCAATAAAGAAAATTACATTGAGAATAATGCTAGGTAGCATTCCACATCAAAAATTAAGTTTTTATCATTTACCTACTCGATGAGCAGGAATTAAGCTTGGGATGCTTGATGTGTCTCGAACTTATTTATAATTTTTTATTGTTCCATGCTATTATATTACCTGTTTTGGATGTTTATGGGCTTCACTTTACACTTTTATATCAATTTTGGGACTAACCTACTAACCGGAGGCCCAGCCTGAATTGCTGTTTTTTTGCCTATTTCAGTGTTTCAAAGAAAAGGAATATCAAACGGAGTCCAAACGGAATGAAACCTTCGGGAGCGATCTTTTTGGAACAAACGCAACCCATGAGACTTGGAGTGGACGTCAAGAAGCAGCCGAGGCGACCAAGAGGTAGGAGGGTGCGCCCTAGGGGGGTGGGCGCGCCCCCACCCTCGTAGGCCCCTTGTGGCTCCCCTGACCTACCTCCTTCGCCTATATATACTCCCGTACCCTGAAAACATCCACGGGCACCACGAAAAACTATTTTCACTGCCGCAACCTTCTGTATCCGCGAGATCCCATCTTGGAGCCTTCACCGGCGCTCCGCTGGAGGGGGAATCGACCATGGAGGGCCTCTACATCATCTCCAAGGCCTCTGCGATGAGTTGTGAGTAGTTTACCATAGACCTTCAGGTCCATAGTTATTAGCAAGATGACTTCTTCTCTCTCTTTGAATCTCAATACAAAGTTCTCCTTCATCTTCTTGGAGATCTATTCGATGTAACTCTTTTTGCGGTGTGTTTGTCGAGATCCGATGAATTGTGGGTTTATGATCAAGTTTATCTATGCGAAATAATTGAATCTCCTCTTAATTCTTTTATGTGTGATTGGTTATCTTTGCAAGTCTATTCGAATTATCAGTTTGGTTTGGCCTACTAGATTGATCTTTCTTGCAACGGGAGAAGTGCTTAGCTTTGGGTTCAATCTTGCGGTGCCCTTTCCCAGTGAAAGCAGGGGCAGCAAGGCACATATTGTATTGTTGGCATCGAGGATAAAAAGATGGGGTTTATATCATATTGCTTGAGTTTATCCCTCTACATTATGTCATCTTTCTTAATGCGTTACTCTGTTCTTATGAACTTAATACTCTAGATGCAGGCAGGAGTCGGTCGATGTTTGGAGTAATAGCAGTAGATGCAGAATCGTTTCGATCTACTTGTTGCAGACATGATTCCTATATACATGATCATGCCTAGATAATCTCATAACTATGCACTTTTCTATCAATTGCTCGACAGTAATTTGTTCACCCACCGTAATACTTATGCTATCTTGAGAGAAGCCACTAGTGAAACCTATGCCCCCGGGTCTATCTTTTATCATATAGGTTTTCTATCTACTTTTATTTGCAATCTTTACTTTCCAATCTATATCTCAAAAATACCAAAAATATTTATCTTATCTTATTATCTCTATCAGATCTCACTTTCGCAAGTTACCGTGAAGGGATTGACAACCCCTTTATCACGTTGGTTGTGAGGTTCTTGTTTGTTTGTGTAGGTACGAGGGACTTTTGAGGAGCCTCCTACTAGATTGATACCTTGGTTCTCAAAAACCGAGGAAAATACTTACGCTACTTTGCTGCATCACGCTTTCCTCTTCAAGGGAAAACCAGCGAAGTGCTCAAGAGGTAGCAGCGGGAGGAAATTTTTTTCGTGAGATAAAGACGCCCTTCCGGTGGGTCCCTGCTGTCAGGTGGAGGAATCATTATTTTGCATGTAATAAGGAGGCACTTCCTTGCGTGTGGCCGTGGACCCAGCTATCATCCTCTCCACGTACAGTTCTCTACCAATGGATGTCACACGTTGACCGTGCCGCGCCGAGAGCACCAGGGCGGTGGATGATGGCAAGGTCTAGGAAGGGAATGACCCGGAGCCGGAGAAGACTCAGAAGTTGTTTCCCACACAGAGGGGAGTACGAGGGTTTACTGGTCCGTCTACTGTCGCCGGAGAATAACAAGAACTATGGGTGCATCGAGGGATGGCCAAGCCAGCGATGGCAGTAGTGTGGAGCGGTTAGGCCTGCGCGGCAGCACAGCCGGCAACGGGAGGCATGAGCAAGCAGTATGGTCGGCGCTGGTTTGGGCGGCTGGAGCAAGAAGACTAGAGGTTGAAGAAGCAGCATGGCTGTTGGATTAACATCCAACGGCCACTACTACTAGAATCATTTGTGCACTAAGTTGACAAAGCCTTTCGTACACGTCAACATATTAGACCCACAAGTCAGCCTCCAAATCTACCCCAAACAGCATACAGCCTGAAAATTCTAGCCAGATTCAAATTAATTTAAAAAATAGACATACCATAATTTAAAATCCAATAAAAATTTACCCGCACAATAACAATGAAATTTGAAATATCAAAATCCGAAAGAAAAAAGTAATTTGCAACTAATTGCCTGTTTGTTGTATTTTTAATTTTACAACCCATTTCTTATTATTTATAGCCCATTTTCTAGGCAAACCGAATGCATTCCTCCTCGTCTTGAAAGATTTCCGGCCCAGCAGGGCATAGAAAAGCAAGTAGGCCTCCGTTGGTTATTCTGCAAAAAAAACAAAATAGCTGGGCTAGCCATTTTCATAAAGAAAAAACAAAATCGGGTTGGTCATGTGGTAAACATATGAAATGAAAGCCTGGGCTAGATGGGCAATATCTCCCGCACAACCTAGTTGATACCCTGCTCCGTCCCGAAAACAAAAAAAATATTGCGCGAGCTGCTGGGTCCCGGGTGTTAACCACTCCTTGTGCAGTTATCTCGCTTATTGACTACATTGACAGTGGCGTGCAACCCAGATGTCAGGAAACCATCAGGAGGAACCATTTTTTTCTTGTAATAAAGGAGGCACTTGCTTGCCTACTGCCATGATCCTGGTGTGTCCCTACTGTCATCCTCACCATGTACAATCATCTCCTTATTCCTCTCGGTTGTTAACCATGTTGACAACACTAGAGGGCATCCCCGTGGTGAGAGAACCAAGGCGAAGGACGATGGTGAGGCCTCGGACAAGAACGAACGGGAGCCAGGGAAGATGCACAGAGTTTTAGGGTGCGATGTGGCCGAGATGTGTGCGCGGCAGCACAACCAGCCGTGGGAGGTGGGAGCAGGCGGTCTTGTCGGTGCTGGTTTGGCTTTGGAAGCTGGAGGAAGAAGAGACTAAAGAAATACAATGGACGTTGAATGTCAGTCCAACGGTCAAGGTTGGCACAATCGGTTGTTGACTAAGCCTACACCAGCTAGCAAAATTGGGCTCGTTCGCCAGATAACATTCCCGAAAGTGCCACCGTTTGATCTTGTGTCATAACTAAAACTCTCAGGAAAATGCGTTTGTTTGCCGTCCTCCTCCCATGGAATGTTTGCCACACAACATTCCCGAAAATCAAAGACTCGAGAAGGCGTACAGAACAAGCTAGTGTAGCAGTAAAGAGACGTTGTCGAGTTTTAGAAAAAAGAGGGACGTGCTCCAGTAGATGGTTCGAATCCAAACCTAAACTATGACTACATATAGTGCTATGCTACCCTGCAAGTAATGAAACTGACATATCCAACATTCACTTCTCCTCTTCTCTAGTTACTCTGCTTAGCATCAGAAGCTCCAACTGTAGCAACCATGTCCGCTGGTGGCTCGTCCACCAGCTCTTCAGCATACAACAACCAGATATGCGCCAAGTCGCCACCCGCAACCGATTGCTCATCGCAACCCGCTCTCGTTGGTGTGGTGCCACTGCTGCAAATCATGCAGTGTCATCCGTCCCATCTCAACTACAATCCTCAACCCTGGCCGAGTCTTCTACAAATGCCCGAATCATGGGGTAATACTATGTTCAAGTGTTGTTCGCCTGCTTTCAGTTGCTGTTTTTTTAATAG
>NC_057798.1:159809134-159818563 GCF_018294505.1 Triticum aestivum | reverse complement strand
CTTAGCCGAGGAATACCAATACCAGCAAGTTGGGGTGTTGGACAAGTAACTGAAGGAACGACACAAGAGGAAGATGCAGAGCAGAAGGTTAAAGATGTAGTTCCTCTGATCATGGCCAAGCAACAACTGCTGAATGGCCTTGACAGCAATGAGGAGATGAAAGAGCTTGTGAAGATAATGGGCAAGATCGATCTGCTTGTAGGATGATTGTCTCTTTATTTGCAGTGTATGTAGCACTCATGATGTAGTCAGTGGCTATGACATGAGCACTTTTCTGTAACTAGTAATGAATGAAACCTATTTAGCAGGCTGGGCGTAGTGTTGTGAACATCTAATGATTTCTATTAACAAAAATCAGGGGGCATCCCCTTTTGCTCATAAATAAATAAATAGTAGAGACTCTTTTGCTAATAAATAAATAAATTAGGAGAGGCCCTGTTGGGTCAGCTTTGTTCCCATTCGAAGACGTCGAGCAAATTGGAGTCAAACAGCAAACTATGTCATCAAATACAAGTTTCACAGCCAAATATGAGTACAACTAAACAACAATTTCATCATGTTTTAGTCGTCATACAATCACCAAACACAAATCAACATACATAATAAGTGATGTTCTGACAGCAAAATACTAAACAACAACTTCATCAGGTTTCAGTTGTCATAGCAAAAGAATTTCACATAGTAGATAAAAAGTCGTCTTCTCACAGGAAAATACGACAAAAGCAATCTAATCATCATCCGCAGCAGTAGATTCAACATCTTCGCCATGTGTATCAGTCTGAATCGTAACCCCCCCCCCCCAGTGTCATCTTCTTCTTCATCCTCAATGTCCTCGGACGTTGGCGTCTTATTGATCAACTCTAATATGTCCACAGCCCGATAGGGAATCTTTTTGCCAGTGTTATTGACGTGATGGTTCTCAAAGATATTAGGAACATCTATGGAATCTTCTACATCAGGAGCAGTGTAAGCATCATCTTGATGTGCAACTTCATTAAATGAATTCCTCTGCTCAAACTTTTGCAATACTCTCTAGTCTTTGCTACATGCATATATGTCTTCCAAGAAAAATATTTGTGTTGCTTGATTTGCCAAAATGAAAGGCTCGTCGGTTTGGTACGCCGCATTAACATTGATGGATTTGAAATAATCATCAGCTTTGGGTTTTGCAATCCTGGAAAACAGGTTATACCAATGACATCACAACAAAACCACACGCCGATGAACCTCGAAACAGGAGATATACTGAAACTGAACAATGTCTGTTATGTTAGCATACATTTCAGTTATCTCTTTGCCATACTTATGCGTGCTCATGATGGCACTGTTTTGTGTCTTCCTGCCTTCATCGCGTGCAAGGGTGCAGCTCACATCTCCAGCAACGCAAGATTCATAATGTCTTACCCGAGTATCAGGACCCATTGCTAGTGCGTAAAGGGCATCATTAACTGCCTTCCCATCCTCCCGCATCTTCTTAACCTATGGTTAGAAAATAGATAAGTTGATCATCTTATGTACTCAATATATTAAAAAAATGACAATGCAATTCAAAAGCTTACATGGCTCTTGAACCATTTCACAAATCCTGCCATAACCAGTTTGTCAACGTTTCTTGGATTTTGCGGCAGTAACTCCTTTTTGTAGATGTTGCACAACATAGTGATCGCGTCAAACATCTAAATATATAAGAATGTGCTGCAAGTTTATTAGATTATGATGTATAAGCTACAGTAGTTGGCACTTACTCGATGTAAGGTAGAATCTCAGGATAGTTATTCAACACATACCATACCATTTTGTCCAAATTTTTAGGTTTGTCGTCTTGTAGACTCTTCCCTGTAACTTGAACAGAATAATCGAAAACATTGATCTCGGGATTGTCTTCGCCCACCTCTTTGCTAAGTTGATCAACGTTTCAATGTATTTTGAGCAGAATGTCAACGCTTCTGTAGCAATGTAGGCCTCTGCAAAGGAACCCTCAGGTCTAACTCTGTCCCTAACATAGCCCTTGAAAGTGCCTAGCCGCCTTTCAAGAGGGTACATCCAGCCATACTGTACTGGACCTCTAATTAGTGCCTCATTAGGTAGATGAACAACCAAATGCACCATCACATCAAAGAAGGCTGGAGGATATATCTTCTCAAGGTCGCATATGATAGTTGGTATCTTGTCTCTAAGATGCTCCAAAGCATCTATCCTGATATTTCTACTACAGAGTTCCCTGAAGAATTGTCCCAACTCTGCAACTGCTCTGTATAAGTCAGGGAGGCCCAATCCTCTAAGGATAACAGGTAAAACCCTTTGAAGTAGGACGTGGCAGTCATGAGTTTTCAACCCTTGTACCTTGTTTCCATCTGCACTGACTCTCTTTTTAGGGTTGGAAGCAAATCCATGTGGGAATCTCACACGTGACAGGACCTTGCAGAATTCTTTTCCTTTTACCTTGTCCAATACGTACACAGCTGGTGCCATATCCCATGATGCACCATCATCTTCCACCCACAAATCCCTTCTGATACCCAGGTGTGTCAAAGCAATCCTAGATTTTAAGGTATCTTTCGTCTTGCCTTCAATATTAAGAAGTATGCCGATAATGCTATCACATATATTTTTCTCGATGTGCATCACATCAAGATTATGCCGCAGATCCAAATCTTTCCAATACTCCAAATCCCACAAAGTGGACCTGCGGGTAAACAATAATCTCTCTTTTGCCATGTTAGGCTTCCTTTTCCCGCTACCATTATCAGAATGGTTTTCTGGTGTAATATGCCTAACCTTCTCTAATTCCACTTGCAACTCATCACCGGTGAGCCTCTTTGGCGCATCACGGTTTTCATGCTTTGCATTGAACACATGTCATCGGTATTTTATAGGACACGACTTGTCCTTGGCAAGGAAACATCGGTATCCAATGTAACCGATCTTGCTAAGTATTGCGTATGACATCGGATTCTTATCACAATGAACACATGGATTGTAACCATGTGTCGTTCACCCTGACATAGTGCCCAAAGCCGGATAATCATGGATGCACCAAACTATAATAGCACGCAGAAAGAAATCAGCTGGTGGGCTGCTATAGAGGTCTGGAGTGAGAACACCCCTCCATAATTGTTGAAGTTCCTCCACAACACTACAAAAAAAATACACTTCTGTGATGATACGTGTTTGTCACAGTAGGTAGCGTTTTCTGTCATGCATGTACATCCATGACAAATTTATGACAGAATCAAGATAGTCATACCTGTGATGTCGTAGAAGTCTTCCGGACATTACCAAAATTATCATCATGGAAGTGTCCACTTCCATGATGATAAATTGTGTGTCACAGAAGTGCTTTCGTCAAGGGTGACCGACACGTGGCATCCACCGTAACGGAATGTTGTTAAGCTATCGGGTCGGGTTTTGGATCTGATAACCCGTTAACAGCCCCGACCAATGGGGATTTTCCACGTGTAAAATCATCATTGGCTGGAGGAAACACGTGTCGGCTCATCGTTGGGACAGATGTCATCCACTCATTGGACGGAAGGCGCCTATGATACGTCGACACGTGGCACGGGCCAACAGAGGCCCATTCCTGTGAAAAGGCTAGCCCGTTTGACTTGGTCAAAAGGTGGCGGGCCGGCCCATGGAAAGCCTATTAACGACATGTTCGCATATAGCCCATTTACAACCCGCTAACCCAAGGCCCATTACGCCCTATCCGAATTAGGCCCAGTAGCGTCATCTGGGCCATCCAATATGATTCCAGCCCGTTTTCACTTCTGGCCCATGTATGGCCCATGACGTATTTCGGCCCATATGAGGCCCTATGTAACTCTTGGCCTATTAACGGGCCATGGTGAAACTGGCCCATAATGAACAGTGTATCACTTTACACCCATTAACGGCCCGTGGTGAAACTGGCCCGTAATGAACAGTGTATCACTTTATACCCATTAACGGCCCGTTATTCCGTTGGGCCGTTTCCAGCCCATGTTATCTTTCGTCCTTCTCAGAGCCCATTTATTCTTGGGCTCATTTCCAGCATTCGTTACTTACGGTCTGTTACTGTCATTTATCTGCTTGTGGGCCAAATTCAGCCCGTGGTTACAGTCGGCCCGTTTGTGGTCCGTTAATACGTTGGGCCTTTTTCATAGCGTCATCAAATACGGCCTATTAAAGATGGCCCACTATGGTCGGCCCATGAACGGACGATTCCAACTCTAGCCCGTTTACGGCCATAATGCGGTCTGTTTGGCCCATGTTTGGCCAATCGATCATACGGCCCGTATAAGGCCCATTGCTGATATGGCCCACAGAAGGCCCATTGTTTCTACGGCCCGTAGGAGGCCCATTGTTTCTACAGCCCGTAGGAGGCCCACTATTTCTATGGCCCATAGGAGGCCCAGTGTCACTACAGTAAGTATTAGCCCATGGTTATTGTGGCCTACTTTTAAAAAATAGGTTATTGCAGCCACTAGCAAACCGCGGAAAAAGAACTGCAATGACTACAAGCAAACAAATAAACAAGACAACAAGGAAATAAATAAGCAAGAAACTAACGCTAGGCTATCACGGCTATTACACATATTACATCCACTGGGCATCAAAGTTTGCCACCAGTGCAAATATAGGGAACAAAGCAGCATATCATATACACTGGTTATCAAAGTTAGCGACCAGCGCAAATAAACGCCATAGCAAAACAAATCCAGAACTGAAACCACTTCAGAAGATCTCAAGAAACAATATCCTGGGTAACCATAATGCTAGCAAGATGCTTAGCAAGCTTATTAACTTTCTCTTGTTTGGCGCTTAAATCCTCCAGCGCTTGTTGTTGCACCAGAAAATATGCATTTGAATTCTGCAGGGACTTCCTCGGTCCTTCAGCTTCCTATCGCAGCACATCTGATCGATGTCTTTCAACTTGAAGTTGAGACTCAAGAAGACGAACTGATTCAGGCAGCGAGTTCGAAGAGCTTGTGCCAGCAGTAGTGGCCAGTAACTCGAACACTACATCAAGATAGGACTTTTGGGTTCCCTCACTGTCGTCAATATAGTTTTTATCAGCTTTCTTGGAGACCAACAGGGATGTCTCACTATCTTGAACCTTATCTGCATTACTTCCTTTACCATTGGATAACGCGGTACTGTTCTCCAATATTTTGTCCGCATTCTAAAAGAGAAACAAGCAGACACATCACATGTTTACCATGTTGTATATGAAACTCATTTTGGTAAATGAGTTCAGTAGTAAAGTGGACAGGATAACAGCATGAAACAAACATATATCTATGTACCATGGTCACTTTATGGTCTATATCATTCTAGTTTTTGTTGCCAAATCAAGATAGAGACACAGTTCAAATAATATTTGTTCAAGACAAAGCAGAATAGACAGAATATAAGTGTGGGTAACTATAGAGCAATAACAACACTTGTAATGTGCATGACATGAGAACATAACTGTTTATTCAATTGAAACTGAAATCAACATAGAGCAGGTTACAACAGCAAACCAGTTAAAGAAACAGGTTTAAAACATACCTGTTGCGCCATTGGAGTTTCAATTACATCCTTCAAATTTGAAAATAGTTGGTATGAGTAAATACAGTAATGCAAGAGCAAAGGAGTATGAACCATAGCTACAGAACCTGACCTGAGAACAAATCTTCTTCTCCTTTAAGCGTTGAGTTAGGATTCAGAGTGGTGGTCCTCGTGCTTTGGGCACTGCAGTTCCCTTACTAACTGCTCTTGTTTGGGTGCTCTGTGGTGGAGACGGTGCTGTGTCAACTGGAACTGGGTTACTATCTGCCGGGGTTGGGGTTAGAAGGGGTGTAGCTGGTTCTCTGTCCAACTGGGTAGGGGTACAATCTGCGAGAGTCTGGGTTATGTGTGGTGGATCTGGTCCTTGGGCAAGTACAACCGTGGTTCTATCTGCATCAACTGGTAGCACTATCTTTTCTGAAGACCGTGTTGTTACTCCCTTAGATACTGCCATCACGCTCTCCAATTCAAATGGCTGATAAACAAGAAAAGTAATTGAAAGTATAGACATTGTATGGTAGACATGTATAATGGATAGTGGGGAATAAAAGAGGGCATGAAATAATTCATATTTATGGTTTTCTAACCAAACAGGATAGCATGACACAATTTCACATATATGATGGCTAACTAAACAGGATAGTGACACAATTTCACATTATGATGGCAAAGGCTAACTTAAAAAGATGGAAAGACATAGTTCAAAATATGAGACTATGTAAACAGGATGACATGACATAACTATATAATGTGTTTATTAAATAGGTTGGCATGCCATAATTCACATACATTCACGGATAGAATGCCATAATTCAAAATATGATGACTGTAAACACTAAATAGGATGAGATGATATAACTATATGATGTCTTTATTAAATGGTTGCCATGCCATAATTCAGATAGATGATGTGTATGTACTATGTAAACATGATGGCATGATATAATTCAAATATATGATTTATATAGTAAGCAAGTAAGCAGATGGCAATCCATATATGATGTAAAAACTAAGCAATGCAAGACAACATGCATGACATGGGTAATATAACCCTGCCAAGTTTGAGCATAGACCTCAGGGGGGAAATAGGACTGGTCATCAGTCTCTGAATCCTCCTCTGAGGAGCTCTCTGTAACCAGCAAGATGTCTGCTTCGGCAGGTAGCATTGCCCACTCTGAATACCTTGTTTTCACTCCAGATACTTCCATCACCGCTTCAAATGGGTGATGCACAGGAAGAGTAGTTGAATATACAAACGTTGTCGATAAATGGAACACGTAATACAAAAAAATGATAGCATGATATAATTCACATACATGATGATTGGCTAAACAGCATGGCATTGCAAAATTCACATATATAATGCCTTTGCAACAAGATAGCATTGCATAATTCACATATATAATGTCTTGCAACAAGATGGCAATGCATAATTCACATATATGGTAATTAGACACTGAACAGGTCGCATTCACACAAAGCATGTCTAAACTAATCAAATGACATAGCAATGTGAGACACCATACGCACGATATGAGCAACATAACCCTGCCAAGTTAGAGCATACACCTCGGGGGGGGGGGGAATAGGACTGGTCATCTGTCTCTGAATCCTCCTCTGAGGAGCTATCCGTAACCAGCGAGATATGCGCTTCGTCAGATAGCATAGTCTGCTCTGAAGACCTTGTTTTCACTCCAGAATTTGCCATCACCGTGTGAAATGGCTGATGCACACGAAGAGCAGTTGAATGTACTAACATTGTTGACAAATGTAATATGTAACGGAAAAAAAGGATGGCCTGATATAATTTACATATAAGATGACTGGCTAAGCAGGATGGCATTGCAAAATTCACATATATGATGCCTGGCTAAACAAGATGGCGTTGCATAATTCACATAAACGATGAATAAACTAAACAGATGGCATTCGCACAAAGGATGTCTAAACTAAGCAGATGACATATTTGATGTATAAAGTAAGCAATGCAAGACACCATATGCATGATATAACCAACATCAGCATGCCAAGTTAGAGCGACGACCTCAGGGGGTAAATAGGAGTTGTCTTCTCCTTCTAAATCCCCGTCAGAACAGGTATCTTCCTCTCGATTACAATCCGAAATGCGTGGAGGGGGGGCTGCCTTTGCGCCTACCATGGAGCGACGTCTGCATGGAATTTTATTGCCATGCAAGGCTCGTCTCTTTTGCTCTACATGTTCAGTTCCATTGTTTACAATAACTGTCATGCATAGGAATAAAACATAGTGAGATTATGTAAGGAGTCATGCAAAAATCTAGAGTGATGGTACCAACCTGTGGATAGACCCAAAACCAATAATAGCAGGCAGATAATGGCTTCAGTAAAAAAATACAGATAATGGCTTCTTTACTGTTTGTTTCCCACCCAACATGAAACTCATAGTAGACACCGGAGATTAACCAGATAGTATATAGATACTATTGATAGCAGCCCCGATATGTACCCCACAACCATTTAAAAACTCAAGTTTGACCATTAGTTTGGAGTTGACTTAGAGTCTAATCGGTGAACAGGACGATAAAGTAGCATGTAATATTAAGCGATGCATAACGTAAGCAGACACGAAAGAGTGCGACCTCTCTTGCGGACCCGTGTAGTCCTCGAGGTCATCTGCTCGGTTGATGATGGTAATGCAATTTTCATGGCTGCCAGCGGCGGGGAAGAAGATCTAAGGCGGCAAAAGACAGTCTGGAGGCCGGATCCCTGCTGTGTTGGACCCTTCTATCATTGGAGCAGCTGAGCTGGGGTGGACGACGGTGCAGTAGGAGCGGGACAAACCACGCAAGGTTTTCTTTGACAACTATCTGTAAGAGAAGTAATTCTGTAAGGGCTCGTTTGAATTGGAGGATTCCAACAATGCAGGGATAGGAAATAGACATGAATAGGATAGGAATGCATGTGCAAAACAGAGAATTTAAAAACACAGGATTTCTGCCAATCTGGGTGTTTGATTCACAACAATTGGAAGATCACAGGATGCAAAGAAGCATGGTGAGATTAAGTCAAACCACAAGAAAATGTACAGTTATAATGCTATTATGCTAGTATCTCTTAGTCTTGTGCTTCATGAATAGGAATTTGAAAAGGAGGACAAGTGAAAATTAAAATTCCTACGTTTTTTCTTTCAGGGAGACACTAAAGGAACAAATCTGTGTGCTCAGTGGACAATATATATAACATGTAGAGTAAAAAAGAGATGCAACAAGTGTACAACCTCTTTGGCGAAGCCATGTCGATCTCAGCGTGAATGGGTTGGCCGGTGAGGATGCTCCGGATGACTTTGCTATCGGAGGAGGGGAAGAAGATCTTAGGCGTGTGGAGATGGAGCCCGAGGTAGTGCTCCGCTGTGATGGAGGGTTTCGTCGTTGGAGCAGCTCCGGTGAGTTGTACGACGCCGAGGCTGAAGCAGGACAAGAGAGACAACGAACAACATTAACCTGAGTGGAATTCTAATAGCATCTCCAATACATGACGTAAAATACATAACCACAAAGTGCTAGATGTAAAATACATCAGCCGCTCATCTCTGAACTTAACTGTCGAAACTGAACGTAAATGTAGAAACTGAACTTAACTGTTGAAACTGAATTTTGCTGTCGAAACTGAATTTTGCTGTCGAAACTGAACGCACTAGCAAGGTGAGGCTACACGTTGGTCGACTGACTTTTTCATCTCTGATCAATCGATTTTGCAGCCGTTGGATACGAAATCAAGGGCATGCGGTTCAGCTTCAACCTCCACCCCCCTGAGCCGCCAGCCACCACCGGCCAAACAGCAGCCCCCCGCCGCTCATGGCTGGCGGTGCGCCGCCCCGCCCGCCCCGAAAACACTCCCCACCGTCGGTCCGCCGCC
>NC_057798.1:159805966-159808795 GCF_018294505.1 Triticum aestivum | reverse complement strand
CCCGCCAACGCCCCGCCACCGCCGGCGACCACCGCCCACATCCTGAACCCTAAGATAGATAGTGGGGTACCTCTCTGGCGAGCCCTCCTCCCCGCTGCAGCTGGTTCTTCCTTCACCCCGGCGAGCCCACCCCTTGAAAATCGACTGACCCAAAAGTCGATTCAGTCGACTGAAGTGTAGCCAAATCGGAGCAGCATCGCAAGCAAGAGCAAGAGCGAGAGTAGCAGCGCGAGCAAGAGCAATAGCAAGAGCAGACCAGGCAGGGGACTGAGAGCAAGAGCAGAGCAGCAGCGCGAGCGAGAGCTAAAGCAGCAGCAGCTCCTACTGATGTGGACGTCGCCACCGAGGGAGCGATGTCATGGAGGAAGTGGCCGGCGACGCCGCCGTGGATGGAGCCGCACCGTGTCGGCTCGGGACCGAGCGTCGGCAGCACCGTGAGATCAAATCAAGAAGAAAATGCGGCGATTAGTGTACAACCTCTTTGGTGGCGCCGATTAGGCCGCAGCTTCATCCGAGGAAACAGTGATGATGATGCTCTTCCGGTGGTGCAGGTGAAGACAGAGGTGTGGGAATGGAGGTGGCGTGAAAGACGAGGGGAACGTCGGGGCAGCTCCTTGGAGGTGGAGGACGGGGTGGCTGAACCGGTGGGACGATGAGATCGACGACGGATCCTCATCAGGTACGGTGGATGAGGGACGTCGAGGTGTTGTTGTGGAAGATGTCGTCAGGGAAGAGGCTCCGGTTGGGTAGCGGACGGAGCAGGGTGTGGGGTTTCATCGCGGGTTTTTGCGGCCATGGTGTACGAATGGGTGGGCGGATGCGATGGCAGTGGGGAACCATGGCTTAGAGACGCGCTTGTCTGAAATGTAGGGTAAGTTACGAAAGTACCCCCACCGATTTGAGGCGGTTCTTTCGGTTCAGGGGTGCCACGGGCATTTCACGTATCGGGATTTCACAGGAGGTGGGAGTTTTCGCACGCGTTGTAATTTCGGAATAGCAAGGCGCGGGTTGAGATGGAGGGAGTTGTCGGAGCACAATGAGACAAAGATATATCTTAAATATTTCGGGCTAACAAGGCGCGGGTTGAAATTTCCGGACAAGCCTAACGTGTACTGTACCAAATCAATGCGCACTACAAATGTCATTCAAAACTTTGAATTCATGTTATGTTCAATTAACATATTTCGCTATGTGTATCATGAAACCTACTACTCAAATGAATGTTTTAGTGCATTCCAAACGTATATACTACCGCTTCAATATGAACTAAATTTGAATAAGATCTACAGTAATGATTGTTGTGAAGTCAAAGCATTTGAATTCGTTTCTCTGTTTTAATAAGATCTACAATCATCATTATTGTCAAGTTAAACCATCGTTTGTGTATTATCTTCACAGCACACCACATGATTAGTCTCGAGTTACATATGAACTATGTGTACTATATGAACTCGAACTAGATTTTTTGAATCCACTTTATTTTGATTTCAAATCACATTACATTTCTAGCTCTAGGTAGATCTTCATAATCTAAACCATGTCTCATATGTATAGTGTGTTTATCACATTATGTATGGTGCCCCGCCCCCCTACGCCTGCAAGTATTTAGATGTGAGTTGCAAACACCACACATTACCACAAATTCAAATAAAATGTGAGAATGTTCAATATATAGTATTGTTTAGATTGCTCGATATTTAGTTGTAAGCTGCAAACGCCACACATTATCACAAATTCAAATAAAATGTGAGATTGTTTGATGTATAGTATGGTTTAGATTGTTCGGCATTTAGCCGTGAGTTGCAAACACCATGCATTATCACATTATGGTATAACATGTGCACAACACGTGTATCACCGCTATATTCATGCATGCAATGTTTAAAGCACTATGGTCTCCTATTTAAATATATGAATCCGCTTTCATATCAAATTATGATCTTTGTTAGTCTCTTACACCCACATAATCCTCTAACCTCTGTAGCTACCACTAACTTTATCTCGTGAATGCACACGCCCTCCTCGCCCTCCCCCTCCCTCGGCATTCTATCCACCGGGCACATTCATTTTTTCTTTAGGTCGTTCTCCTAGAGTCTCCACAACTCCTTTCTGACACACATCGATCGATAAACCTCTCCAGCGATGCCTGCCTACAACATACACACACACCTTCAATTTCCTCCTTTATGTGTCCTTGCCTCGTGTCTCTCATACGGTGAAACACACCTGTAAACTCTCGCCCCTCTTTTCATCGATCTCACAACCGCACACTCCTCCCCCTATCTAGCTAGTAGTTGGGCCTCTCGCACCACCTCCTAGCTCCATTCTCTCTGTCTATCCGTCTCGCTGGGCCTTATTTGCCTCTAACAAATGGACGTACACCGACCGATCTCTCACTATACATATAGCTAGCTAGGTCCTTATAACTCGTTTTTACCCACACGTCGATCGATCTACCTCATTAGTTGTGTCTCTCCCTTCCTCCGACAAACAACAATTGATCTATCGATCTAGTTAGGTTTTCTTACCAAACACATGGTTCCCCTTCATCATCCATGGATGCGTCTCGACAGATCTAGCACGCACAGGCACACACAAAAACACATCCCCACTCTTATCAATGACATTTCAGTTCCACCCTCAGTTTGTCTAGTAGGCCTCTCCCAACATCTCCGAGAAGCAACTCCATCACCCGTCTAGCACTCTACCCCTCTCCCTCCCTCTCTCTCTCATCTCTCTCTCTCTCTGTCCCATCATATTTCCCGTCCTTCAGTTATGTATGGATGTCGACCGATCTCCATCAAGACATAGCTGGGTCTCTCCTTCTCA
>NC_057798.1:159439375-159443231 GCF_018294505.1 Triticum aestivum | reverse complement strand
GTGCTAGTGACTCACAAGAGAGGACAAAGAACCTATTATCGTTGGAGAGTGATCGTCAATCAACCGCCGACTTGTGGACACATGGCACCCATGCACATCTTCGTGTATCATCGAGGTTGATGGAAACTGTAGGGCCTTGCAATTCTCCCCCTTGTAGTTGCATAGAGGATGTGTGCTTTCATAAAAAGAAGAGTTCACCATGAGCCTACGCATGTTGTGGGAGATGGTCTCCAAGCCTTCCTGTAGCTTGACCTCGGTGTGCCATGGTGTTGGTGTTGGCGGCTCCGAGTGTGAAGTCATGGTAAAGGCGTGAAGGAAAGCTGCAATTGCTCGCCTGTTGGCGGCCATGGTGTGAAGGAGTTGAGTTGCCTCCACATCTTCTTTCATATTCGCCCTTGTTGACTCCTTTAATAGGGCGCGCGCCTCAAGCATTAGCTCGCGACGCTCCTTCTTCGCCTTGGCCGCCTCCCGCCTTAGTGCCTTTTTCAGCTGCACAGTTTGAAAATGCGCAAGATCTTGGGCTTGATGCATGTAGACCCTGCCTCCTTGCTCGACGAAGACCATAGGTGGCAATGATCCGGGCTAGATATCACCCGCTCTGATCTGCTGCCATGGGAGAGTCCACCTGCAACAAATAGATCTTACCAATGGAGATCCTTGCAGCATGCTGTCCACATTGGGAGATTGGCAAAGACGATTTCGACGACCACAGCGAAGCAAAGATGGGAGGAGAACCACGTCCCACCGGGCGTGCCAATTTGCTTGACACGAGAAATAGTAAAAATAACATTGGTTATTGTATTATTATCTCTCCACGCACGAGGGGAAATAAAACATTGCGGGCGTGCCAGTGTACTGAGTACACAAATAAACATAAGGAAACATGTACTTTATTAATCTCTCATCGGAGAAACAAAATTACAAGTTCCCTTTACATATGCACTTCGTGGCCTACTAGCGCGGCCTGCCTGACTGTAGCGATGTGCGGTCTCCTGGTTCCCGGGGCCTCAGAAGGCTCCCGGTTAATTACTCCCGCGGGTTGCTCTGCGAGATACCTCCGATTAAGCCGTGTGGTCGTCTTCATTGTCTTTGCTTCGCAATCTCCATGCATGATGATGATGATGTGTGGGCAGCGGCAGAGCCCGTGTCCTTGTTGGTACACGTGCCGCTCAAAACATGGCTTTGTGCTAGCCATGTCCGCCCTCGCCATCACGCCTCGTTGGTCTTGGCGGCAATGATGTAGTTGGGGTTGAATTTGCATGGGTCCTGCTCGGCTTGGACTTCCAGACGACCTAGCGGACTCGTCGGGGTATGCAAGGGGGTATGCCTCAAGGGAGTAAGTTGTTTAGGAGACCGGCGTCGGTGTACAACCGTCGCACGCTCACATCGGCATGACCGGTGTGGTTGGCGCCTCATCCCGGCTAGACGCCGAGTTTACGACGGTCCGCCAAGACAAGGGCGCCGCCTCACAGGACCGTGGAAAGGTGGTGTCGCGGAGACTGCGTCGCCTTGGTTGGTGCTACGCCAAAGGGTGACCTTAACGCCGGCGACGCCATGGACCTGTACGTCGAGACCTGTACGCCAAGAATCTTGCCCGCCGTGATAAGTGCGCCTCACTTGATTGAACGCCAAGTTTATGACGGTTCGCTATATCCGAGGGCACCACCTGGCGAACATGTGGATAGATGATCAAAGTGGTTGCGGCGCCTTGTATCAGTTGGACCCCGTATTTGTTGGTCTGCTAGGACAAGGGCGCCTCCCTACGGGGTCGACGAAAAGTGGCCACATCACCTTGGGTGGGTGCAACACCAAAAGGGGTGACCTGTACGCCGGCGACCGATGGACCTGTAGACTGGACCCTTTTTTGCCAAGGACGTGTGCGTCATGACCTGTGCACCGTGATTGGAACATAACGGACCTGTGCTTCAGAGACCTGTTCGCCATGACCTGTGCGTCGCGACCTGTTCGTCGGTGGCATGTAGACCGCCGTGGTAGAGCATCGGGGCCAGCGGTTGGGCTGCGTCGTTGGCGAGCTCCGACTGCTCCACGCCGTCTCCTCCGGTAAGCAAGACCACCGACCTGTTCGCCGCGATCGGGACGCCAAAGACTTGTGCACGGATGATACCTGTTCGCTGCGATCGGGACACCAAAGACTTATGCACCGAAGAGACCTATTCGCCGCGATCGGGACGCCAAGGACTTGTGCACCGAAGAGACCTGTTCGCCATGGACTTGACTCGGGCTACGTCGTTGCGAGCTCCGGTTCCGCCACGCCGTCTCCTTCAGTAAGCAAGACCAACGACCTGTTCGCCGCGATCGGGACGCCAAGGACTTGTGCACCGGAGAGACTTGTTCGCCATGGAGTTGACTCGGGCTACATCGTCGCACTCTCCGGTTCCGCCACATCGTCGCGATCTTCGATTCCGCCACACCGTCTCCTCCTGGAAGCATGGTGCAAAACCTATACGCCGGCGTCCCGTTCACCATGGACCTGTTCGTCGTGGTCCTGTGAGCTTACATCGTAGACCTGCAAAGGAGCTAGAGGCTGGGCTATGTTGTTGGCAAGCTCCGGCTGCTTCCGAGTTATCTCCACTGGGCGCGCCATCCACCGCCTCCGTTGCACTAGCTAGAAGACGAGCGTCGCGTCGTCCGCTGCCATCTCTGTTGGATGTGTTATCCACCACCTCCACACCTGTACATAAAAAAGAAGAAAAGGACGGGCTGCTTCGTTCTCGTCCATACGGGTGTGTGCGAGGGCACCGCCACGCTCCCCTGGTTTGCTCCACTAGGCACGTCATCTTTTTCTTGAAGCAGCCGCCAAGGGCGGATCTCCTTCGTGTGTGAGGTCCTTGTATGGATGTTCATCACCTGATAGATAAAATACACAATAACAAATAAAATTAGTCGGTGAGGCTTGATCAGCTCCCGTTTCTTTATCTCCTAGGGCGCCTGCATCCTCGCCGTGGGCAGGCCGCCGCTGTGGCCGGCGTCTCTTCCTCTTGGGCTCATCACATCGGGTGCATGGTTTGCAAACGCGCAGTCGCGGACGCGCCGTCGTCTCCTCGGTTGTGTTTGTTGTTGCGTCAGCTATCCTCGTTTCGTCTCCCTCCTCTTTGCGCACGCGCCGGCACCGATGCGCCCTGTGACCTCCTCTACGCTGCCTCCAGGGGCGCGTCGCTCATGGGTTTCGCCTGCTGCCTTCTCAGTGTTGGGGTGTATACGATATTGCCAGGAGCAACCTGTAAAAAACAAGAATAGAACGAGGGAGCCCAGCGGTCATGGCCACCATGCGTCCGCTGCCATTTGTCGGCTTGTTGCGGCTGCCGCGTCACCGTGGGTTTTCTCCGCTAGGCGCGTCGTCTTCTTTTGACGCAGCCGCCAAGGGCGCATCCCCTTGGAGCGTGAGGTTCTCCTGCCTCCCGTCTTTTCTCCCCTGGTGCGCGCCTCGTCTCCGCCGGGTACGTGCGTGAGGTTCTGCTCCCTTCTTCTGCCTCTTCCCGTGCTAGCTTTATATAGGCTGGGGTCGGCCACCAATTAGGCAGGAAACAAGCGATCTGATTTCTTGATTGCCAAGCCGGTCGAAGCTTTCCTTCTTAAAATTTTCTTTCTAAAACATTGCTCTTCTTATCCCACACGCCTGCACAAGTAAAATGAAAGAATTCCATATATGCGTGAAAGCTGCCGACGTACCTATTCCTTTGCAAACATGCATCGTTTTTCCTTCAAGACCAAAGCAAGCCTTATGAGTCAATCGCATGTTGACTACCTGCTTAATACGGGTATTCGAGACGCTTGCCGGCCGGTCGTGTATACCGAATACATGTATATATGGCATATACACATGTTGTATTTAGGT
>NC_057798.1:159419095-159422952 GCF_018294505.1 Triticum aestivum | reverse complement strand
GTGCTAGTGACTCACAAGAGAGGACAAAGAACCTATTATCGTTGGAGAGTGATCGTCAATCAACCGCCGACTTGTGGACACATGGCACCCATGCACATCTTCGTGTATCATCGAGGTTGATGGAAACTGTAGGGCCTTGCAATTCTCCCCCTTGTAGTTGCATAGAGGATGTGTGCTTTCATAAAAAGAAGAGTTCACCATGAGCCTACGCATGTTGTGGGAGATGGTCTCCAAGCCTTCCTGTAGCTTGACCTCGGTGTGCCATGGTGTTGGTGTTGGCGGCTCCGAGTGTGAAGTCATGGTAAAGGCGTGAAGGAAAGCTGCAATTGCTCGCCTGTTGGCGGCCATGGTGTGAAGGAGTTGAGTTGCCTCCACATCTTCTTTCATATTCGCCCTTGTTGACTCCTTTAATAGGGCGCGCGCCTCAAGCATTAGCTCGCGACGCTCCTTCTTCGCCTTGGCCGCCTCCCGCCTTAGTGCCTTTTTCAGCTGCACAGTTTGAAAATGCGCAAGATCTTGGGCTTGATGCATGTAGACCCTGCCTCCTTGCTCGACGAAGACCATAGGTGGCAATGATCCGGGCTAGATATCACCCGCTCTGATCTGCTGCCATGGGAGAGTCCACCTGCAACAAATAGATCTTACCAATGGAGATCCTTGCAGCATGCTGTCCACATTGGGAGATTGGCAAAGACGATTTCGACGACCACAGCGAAGCAAAGATGGGAGGAGAACCACGTCCCACCGGGCGTGCCAATTTGCTTGACACGAGAAATAGTAAAAATAACATTGGTTATTGTATTATTATCTCTCCACGCACGAGGGGAAATAAAACATTGCGGGCGTGCCAGTGTACTGAGTACACAAATAAACATAGGGAAACATGTACTTTATTAATCTCTCATCGGAGAAACAAAATTACAAGTTCCCTTTACATATGCACTTCGTGGCCTACTAGCGCGGCCTGCCTGACTGTAGCGATGTGCGGTCTCCTGGTTCCCGGGGCCTCAGAAGGCTCCCGGTTAATTACTCCCGCGGGTTGCTCTGTGAGATACCTCCGATTAAGCCGTGTGGTCGTCTTCATTGTCTTTGCTTCGCAATCTCCATGCATGATGATGATGATGTGTGGGCAGCGGCAGAGCCCGTGTCCTTGTTGGTACACGTGTCGCTCAAAACATGGCTTTGTGCTAGCCATGTCCGCCCTCGCCGTCACGCCTCGTTGGTCTTGGCGGCAATGATGTAGTTGGGGTTGAATTTGCATGGGTCCTGCTCGGCTTGGACTTCCAGACGACCTAGCGGACTCGTCGGGGTATGCAAGGGGGTATGCCTCACGGGAGTAAGTTGTTTAGGAGACCGGCGTCGGTGTACAACCGTCGCACGCTCACATCGGCATGACCGGTGTGGTTGGCGCCTCATCCCGGCTAGACGCCGAGTTTACGACGGTCCGCCAAGACAAGGGCGCCGCCTCACAGGACCGTGGAAAGGTGGTGTCGCGGAGACTGCGTCGCCTTGGTTGGTGCTACGCCAAAGGGTGACCTTAACGCCGGCGACGCCATGGACCTGTACGTCGAGACCTGTACGCCAAGAATCTTGCCCGCCGTGATAAGTGCGCCTCACTTGATTGAACGCCAAGTTTATGACGGTTCGCTATATCCGAGGGCACCACCTGGCGAACTTGTGGATAGATGATCAAAGTGGTTGCGGCGCCTTGTATCAGTTGGACCCCGTATTTGTTGGTCTGCTAGGACAAGGGCGCCTCCCTACGGGGTCGACGAAAAGTGGCCACATCACCTTGGGTGGGTGCAACACCAAAAGGGGTGACCTGTACGCCGGCGACCGATGGACCTGTAGACTGGACCCTTTTTTGCCAAGGACGTGTGCGTCATGACCTGTGCACCGTGATTGGAACATAACGGACCTGTGCTTCAGAGACCTGTTCGCCATGACCTGTGCGTCGCGACCTGTTCGTCGGTGGCATGTAGACCGCCGTGGTAGAGCATCGGGGCCAGCGGTTGGGCTGCATCGTTGGCGAGCTCCGACTGCTCCACGCCGTCTCCTCCGGTAAGCAAGACCACCGACCTGTTCGCCGCGATCGGGACGCCAAAGACTTGTGCACGGATGATACCTGTTCGCTGCGATCGGGACACCAAAGACTTATGCACCGAAGAGACCTATTCGCCGCGATCGGGACGCCAAGGACTTGTGCACCGAAGAGACCTGTTCGCCATGGACTTGACTCGGGCTACGTCGTTGCGAGCTCCGGTTCCGCCACGCCGTCTCCTTCAGTAAGCAAGACCAACGACCTGTTCGCCGCGATCGGGACGCCAAGGACTTGTGCACCGGAGAGACTTGTTCGCCATGGAGTTGACTCGGGCTACATCGTCGCACTCTCCGGTTCCGCCACATCGTCGCGATCTTCGATTCCGCCACACCGTCTCCTCCTGGAAGCATGGTGCAAAACCTATACGCCGGCGTCCCGTTCACCATGGACCTGTTCGTCGTGGTCCTGTGAGCTTACATCGTAGACCTGCAAAGGAGCTAGAGGCTGGGCTATGTTGTTGGCAAGCTCCGGCTGCTTCCGAGTTATCTCCACTGGGCGCGCCATCCACCGCCTCCGTTGCACTAGCTAGAAGACGAGCGTCGCGTCGTCCGCTGCCATCTCTGTTGGATGTGTTATCCACCACCTCCACACCTGTACATAAAAAAGAAGAAAAGGACGGGCTGCTTCGTTCTCGTCCATACGGGTGTGTGCGAGGGCACCGCCACGCTCCCCTGGTTTGCTCCACTAGGCACGTCATCTTTTTCTTGAAGCAGCCGCCAAGGGCGGATCTCCTTCGTGTGTGAGGTCCTTGTATGGATGTTCATCACCTGATAGATAAAATACACAATAACAAATAAAATTAGTCGGTGAGGCTTGATCAGCTCCCGTTTCTTTATCTCCTAGGGCGCCTGCATCCTCGCCGTGGGCAGGCCGCCGCTGTGGCCGGCGTCTCTTCCTCTTGGGCTCATCACATCGGGTGCATGGTTTGCAAACGCGCAGTCGCGGACGCGCCGTCGTCTCCTCGGTTGTGTTTGTTGTTGCGTCAGCTATCCTCGTTTCGTCTCCCTCCTCTTTGCGCACGCGCCGGCACCGATGCGCCCTGTGACCTCCTCTACGCTGCCTCCAGGGGCGCGTCGCTCATGGGTTTCGCCTGCTGCCTTCTCAGTGTTGGGGTGTATACGATATTGCCAGGAGCAACCTGTAAAAAACAAGAATAGAACGAGGGAGCCCAGCGGTCATGGCCACCATGCGTCCGCTGCCATTTGTCGGCTTGTTGCGGCTGCCGCGTCACCGTGGGTTTTCTCCGCTAGGCGCGTCGTCTTCTTTTGACGCAGCCGCCAAGGGCGCATCCCCTTGGAGCGTGAGGTTCTCCTGCCTCCCGTCTTTTCTCCCCTGGTGCGCGCCTCGTCTCCGCCGGGTACGTGCGTGAGGTTCTGCTCCCTTCTTCTGCCTCTTCCCGTGCTAGCTTTATATAGGCTGGGGTCGGCCACCAATTAGGCAGGAAACAAGCGATCTGATTTCTTGATTGCCAAGCCGGTCGAAGCTTTCCTTCTTAAAATTTTCTTTCTAAAACATTGCTCTTCTTATCCCACACGCCTGCACAAGTAAAATGAAAGAATTCCATATATGCGTGAAAGCTGCCGACGTACCTATTCCTTTGCAAACATGCATCGTTTTTCCTTCAAGACCAAAGCAAGCCTTATGAGTCAATCGCATGTTGACTACCTGCTTAATACGGGTATTCGAGACGCTTGCCGGCCGGTCGTGTATACCGAATACATGTATATATGGCATATACACATGTTGTATTTAGGTA
>NC_057798.1:159417876-159418433 GCF_018294505.1 Triticum aestivum | reverse complement strand
CCCTCACTGTGACGTCATGCAAGTGGTTCCAATGATAATAGTGTAGTAACAATGTATATTGGTGTAGGCATGTCCATCTACACTTGCATTCTTTTAAGGAGCTCGTTGGATCGTATGATGGGCACGATGCCAGTCAACGAAAGCAACCTATTCCGTCTTCATTCCATGGCGAAACATCATGCCTTATCCTGAAAACAAAAAAAACTTTTTTACCAATCTCGTCACGACCGTCTAGCTGCTACGGTGCCAGCCGACTAGATTGGAGGGTTTCACAGATTCACGCTGGCCGCACTGGCGCGTTGCACTGCTCCCGTAATCTCCTTGTGTTGATGTAGGTGAGGCATCGGTAGACCGTCGATAACTCCCCTTCGTTGAGCGAACCGTCACACCATCCATGGTGTGACAATTCTGGTGGTGCGCCGGGACGCCATCGGCCTTTCGAATAATTGAGGGGTTGACATTGCCCCCATGCATCATTGTTGTCGATGACGGGGTTGCGGCGACGAATCGGCTCCGCCTTCGTGAGCGCCAGTGTTGACTTCTGCCGCCCATCGTGC
>NC_057798.1:159406943-159417768 GCF_018294505.1 Triticum aestivum | reverse complement strand
TGTCGGTGTAGACCATTGGTTGTCGGGCTGTCGTCGATGTTGTCAGGGATGCATGGGTATTGCTGCACGCAAACACCCAGGACGTAGTTTGAGTAGTGGTTGTTGTCGGAAAGCCATCGACGATGACAGGGAGTGCCTCTCCATGGCTGCAAAAGATGTCGGAGGAGCACAACTAGGAACACCAAACGAAAACAGGCGACAAAGAGAGGGGGAAAAGATTGTGGGTTTTAAAATGTTGGCTTTCCCGTTATACACTAGCTATAGGCGTGATATCCGAGAAGGCTACCGAAGGACTTGTCATTGGGAACCGTCGAAAGACCTTGACGATTGCAACTCAACAACTTAAATAAGCTTCGGTGTACGTGTATGAAGACGCCGTGTTTCGGGATGCTTCCGAGAGGCAACGGAAATTCATACTCTAGCCCATCATCATACTGAGGACCCGCATAGCTCAACATGCCCCCTGCACACGCCCCATGAACCCAGAGACTTGGGTGTGATAAGTTCAGGGTAAATGGTTTTGGGACAACGGCTTGGTGATTTTTCTTCCTGCATATTGAGGGGTGGTGA
Organism: Triticum aestivum; assembly: GCF_018294505.1. Taxonomy (NCBI): domain Eukaryota; kingdom Viridiplantae; phylum Streptophyta; class Magnoliopsida; order Poales; family Poaceae; genus Triticum; species Triticum aestivum. Next base: position 159,417,198 of record NC_057798.1, on the reverse strand, counting down.
ACAGCTACCTCCCGCCTTCCTTCCAGTGGGTTCCTTACTTCTTGAGAACGCTTGATTGCTTCTTGGACTGTTGGGATTTTCTTTCTTGAATTTGCTTCTTGGACTTTCGGAATTTCATATTATTGCTCACGTGGATGATTGATTAGCCACGGACTTCACGGATTTGTTTTGACATTCGACACGAACTTCTTGGGGACCCATCTTCCAGGATTCTTCGGGACCCACCTTGAGAACTTGGAAGGGAGCTGTTCACCTCTGTGGACTAGGAAAAACCCTCTAGCACATTATCTGGGGCTTCTGGTGGTGCACCCCAGGGTTGCCATGTGACTAGGCACCGAAACAACTTGTGTTGGGTCAGGCAGCCCTCCATGATCTTTTCCTATGGTCTTCCTTGGAGTGCGAGCCTCTGTGAACACGAGGCATGCCGGGAAACATAAAGAGCGCGGTGTCTCAATACTCAGAAGTGCCCACGTAATCATCGCTGCTGCCTCCGGAAGCATACACCTGGTATGTGTCGTGCATTGTGGGTGTAGGAACCGCTCCACCTGCAACTGGACACATTGTATCGCCCTCCAACAAGTCCTAGGGCAGCCAAAAACTTCAATCAACAACATGGTGGCATAGGGGAAAGCCATTTTTTTGTTGGACTTGGTCCGTAAAAAATGGGGAAAGATATCCACAAAATGCAAAGGAGAATGCACCATGGATCCGACAGCCCACAGAAAAAGTTTGCCCAATGAAAATCCGAAAGGCAACAAAAGAGGCAAAATTTTAAGAAAAATATTTTTTGAGGAACCTTCCATTGATTGGGGGCATAGGTCGGACTCCTTGGGAATCGACGAGCTGGTATGCTCCCCCGTCGTAGACTTGCTCGATGACGTATGGCCCTTCCCACTTTTGCTTGAACTTGCCCTTCGTCTTGTGCGTCACGACGATGGGTCGCCTGAGCACAAGGACCAACTCGCCTTTTCGGAAGACGCGTTTATTGACGAGTTTGTCATAAGCTCTCACCATATTCTGGCGGTAAGCTCTTCAAGGGCGTCGAGCTCCTGAAACCGCAGTTGTACCTGTTCATCGTGGGTGATTTCATCTTGGATAGCCACCCTTAAAGAGGGTAGCTGGACCTCTAGTGGTAGGACTGCCTCACTCCCGTAAACGAGAGAACAGAGTCGCCTTTGTTGGGGTACGGACTGTGACATGGTACGCCCATAAGGACTCGAAGAGACGGTCATGCCTGTCTCTCATGTTCCTTGTCACCGTGTTCTTGAGTATCTTGTTGGGTGTCTTGTTGAAGGCTTTGATTACGCAGTTGGCTTAGTGTAGATGGTGGGGATGTAGTGATGAAGCGAAGGGGAGAGCGGTTTCGTCCATCGCTCCGGCTCTCCTTAGCCATATCCCTCTGTCTTGTCGTTGCCTGATGATGAACTGGGCGACCTTCGCCTCGTCGGTGCCCGGCCTGGTGATGTCCACCTTGTCGGTGTCGGACTGGATGACTTGCCTTCGCCTCGTCGGTGCCTGGCAAGATATGGATTGCTGCATCTGGAAAAGACAAGTCGATGGAGTATAGCTTTGCCTCGTCAGAGCTTGGACGATGTCGGGGAAGTGTGTTGATGTAGAACTTGGAGTAGACTTGAGTGTCGCCACATGACAGCGGTGCTTAAAGATGACGACAATACTAGCTCGTCGATGTAGACCTTGGGGCGTCGCAGTTACGGGGACGACCTTCGCTCGGTGTAGACGGTTGGTGTAGAAGAATGGCGGCATGCGGGGGTCCGTGTCCTCGCTAGGTAATAAGTCAAAGCAGATGGCGACATCATGTGGACACCCGTCAGCATCACTGTAGATGACACCTTCGCCAGATGAAGAGTTGATGAAGATTGCGACTCCGTGTTGATGTAGTCGGATGGCAACATGTTGATGTAGTCGGCGTCCCCGCCGGGTGTGAAGTCGATGAAGATGGTGACGACATGTTGATGTAGCAGCCTTCCTCGTTGAGCCGGAGTTGATGATGATGAATCCAACATGGTCACGGGTGATGTAGATGGCACAAGGTCACACACCGGCAACCCCTCTGATGTCATTGGCGGCGTGAAGTTAGCGCCGAGCTACTCGCCGGCAGCCTTGCCACTGTCGTTGTGGAAGCATGCATGGAAGAAGACACTACCGATGAGGTCTCCGGCAAGCGTTCGTCGATGTCGTGGTCCGACCATGGGGTGCAGCCGCCGGTGCATCGTCCACGACTGCCTTGGGTATCAAGTGCTAGGGCCTCTTCCACGGCTTCCCTTTGGCGCGGCTTATATTGGCAGCGTGGTGTCGCTGCCTCGGACTGAGTGTGTATGTCATCCACCGGGGCGCGTTGTGTGTCATCGCTCGCTGAAGTGAGAGCTGAAAAGAGAGATAGCCAGACATTAAATATGCGGGTGTCCCATTGAAGAAGACAAACTGCCATGATTTTGTTCTTCTCGGTGTAGTGGTGGCTGGTGGTGGAGCTTTAGACGTTGGCTTCCTCCTACTTGCTTGTGTACAACTGTACTTGATCACCACGTGGATGTGGTCTGGCTCGAGGCGTCGTCCAGGGGTTCGAGGAAGAGGAGATGGCTCCGGGCTGCATGCTGGCTGCTCATACATTGTGGTGATGTTGCAGATGGCGTCGGGCCATACGCCGGCAGCCCCTCTGATGTCATTGTCGAGGTGGGGTTGGCCTCGCAATACACGCTGGCGGCCTCGCCGCCGCTGTAGTGACAACACGCATGGAAGAAGACACCACAGGAGAGTTCTCCAGCGGGCCTCCGTCAACGTCGTGGTACGTTCATGGAACTGTTGTGGGCGTTGCGTGTCCATGTCCGCCTTTGGAGCAAGTGCACCAAGTGCTAGGGCTTCTTCTGCGGCTCCCTTGACGCTGTCACACCACCGGCGCGTCTCCTTCTGGCCCTGGATGCGATCCCGCAATGGCCTTCGAGTGTCCATCCTCGTCGGTGTTTGCATAGTGAGAACAAAGAAAAGAATCATTAAAAAAAGAATTGTACGTAGCCTCATATGCATGTGCCATGCAACGCGTCTTCAAACGCTCCTGCAAAGAGCTAGCTTGACTTCACACAGCTGTCTTGCCGTCGTTGTCGGTGCAACTTCGTGCTTGGATAGGTGACGCTGTTGCCGCCGCCGCGGCGACGTTCTCCACCAGTCTAGTGCACATGTACCTGCGAACGAGGCCGCCGTATTCCATCGCAGTGGGCGCATCTCTTCTCTCTTGGCTCCTTCCCTTCTCTTTGTGCCTTTTCTTTCTTCTTTGAGGGTGTGTTTTCCTGGGACGTGCTCTGTTACGACTCCTTCCCCATCTCCTAAACGTTGACCATCCTGCAAGAAAGTGGATATAACACAAGGAGATGCATCGTTACGCCTCTCCCGGCGGGCATGTTGCCACCGGCGCATCCGTCGAGCCACGTAGAGTACCGCGTGCGCCTCAGGTTCCTCTGGCTGCTTGGCTTCTCCATGGACATCCATGGTGCGTCTCCTGGCACACGGTGGCCATTGATTAGGGCCAGGGCACGCGTGTTACCAGGCAAATCCGCTGTCGCCGTCGGATGGTCCGACCGCTGCCGCTTGTGCATGCTTCTCGGGTGTGTGTATGCTAGGCGAATGTGATGAGAGATGGCCGGATGATGTGTTGCGTGATGGATGGATGTGTGCGTGCCTTCTCTTGGCCATGTGTCCACCTCGGCTCATGCACTGCCGCCGCCGAACAGCGCCGGGCCGCGTACCTGTTGCCGGGCGAGCACGTCGCCGCCATGGGCGCGAGCAATCCTCCGCCCCTCCTGCGTGAGTCTTTGTCTTGCTCGTCTTCTAGGTAATGCAACCTCAGGGCGCATGTGGCGTGTTTGCCACCACCAATGTGTCATCGCCTCCCTGGTGCACTTCTCTCTTTCGATGCCATCTCCTGGACGCTGCCGCTATGGCGCGTCTCCTTTGGGTGCCTCCTTTGGCGAGTTCCAAGTTGGTGTAGCCGGCGCTTGCCCCCAGGCGAGCTCAGTGTTAGTGACGGTGTTGATGATGGTCCACCTAGAGCGTGCACATGTTTGGGATGGTTCGGACTGAGCCCCACCCAAGGCTAAGCACCTTGTTCGTGGTGGTGTAGAGCGAGCCCCGCCTGGGCCCAGCTTCTTGTAGGCAGCAACAATGCAGATGACGCCCCCACCTTGCTCAAGCTCCATGATGGCGGTGTAGATGACGACTCATCTTTGGCGATATCTGTGTCACCGGATGTGAAAAAGGAATCCCTCCTAGTCGAGCTTCATGTAAACTGAGGTAGATGGTGCCCCGCCTTGGGGAAACTCCATGCCGACAAAGATGTAGACGGTACCCCGCCTTGGGGGCAGTCAATGTCGGTGATCGTGTGGATGGTAACCCACCTTGGACGAGTCCCGTGTCAGCTCGGGTGAGCCGCAGTTGGCGCCTATATTGACAACCCTTCACCTGGAGAGGACGGAGTGGCGCATGGTGCCAAGTGGATGATGAAGCCCTGTCCGCCGTCACATGGAGTTGTAACCGAGCTCCAAGCCTAGGATGGGACGCATGTTGTGGTGGAACTGTTTGTCGTGGAGGGTCCCATGGCCGCCACCGTTGGGTGGGTCGAGGGTTCCTCTCATCATCTTGATGTCTTGACCATCTATTCCAACATGGGGGCATGTTAATATGCCCCTGCTCTAAGTGGCGATTTGGTGAAGACTGTCATCGAGGCACTCATGTTGAGGGCGATGACTTGGGTATTGGCACCTCATCCTACCTGCAACATACATTGATGAAGTATTCGACGCTCCTTGATCATGGAGCCACCTATGGATATGGTTCACATGTTCCTGGAGTTGGTGAAGATCCGCACCTTGAATCCTCGCCACCTGGTGCTAGTGACTCACAAGAGAGGACAAAGAACCTATTATCGTTGGAGAGTGATCGTCAGCCAACCGCCGACTTGTGGACACATGGCGCCCATGCACATCTTCGTGTATCATCGAGGTTGATGGAAACTGTAGGGCCTTGCAATTCTCCCCCTTGTAGTTGCATAGAGGATGTGTGCTTTCAAAAAAAGAAGAGTTCACCATGAGCCTACGCATGTTGTGGGAGATGGTCTCCAAGCCTTCCTGTAGCTTGACCTCGGTGTGCCATGGTGTTGGTGTTGGCGGCTCCGAGTGTGAAGTCATGGTAAAGGCGTGAAGGAAAGCTGCAATTGCTCGCCTGTTGGCGGCCATGGTGTGAAGGCATTGAGTTGCCTCCACATCTTCTTTCATATTCGCCCTTGTTGACTCCTTTAATAGGGCGCGCGCCTCAAGCATTAGCTCGCGACGCTCCTTCTTCGCCTTGGCCGCCTCCCGCCTTAGCGCCTTTTTCAACTGCACAGTTTGAAAATGCGCAAGATCTTGGGCTTGATGCATGTAGACCCTGCCTCCTTGCTCGACGAAGACCATAGGTGGCAATGATCCGGGCTAGATATCACCCGCTCCGATCTGCTGCCATGGGAGAGTCCACCTGCAACAAATAGATCTTACCGATGGAGATCCTTGCAGCATGCTGTCCACATTGGGAGATTGGCAAAGACGATTTCGACGACCACAGCGAAGCAAAGATGGGAGGAGAACCACGTCCCACCGGGCGTGCCAATTTGTTTGACACGAGAAATAATAAAAATAACATTGGTTATTGTATTATTATCTCTCCACGCAACAGGGGAAATAAAACATTGCGGGCGTGCCAGTGTACTAAGTACACAAATAAACATAGGGAAACATGTACTTTATTAATCTCTCATCGGAGAAACAAAATTACAAGTTCCCTTTACATATGCGCTTCGTGGCCTACTAGCGCGGCCTGCCTGACTGTAGCGATGTGTGGTCTCCTGGTTCCCGGGGCCTCAGAAGGCTCCCGGTTAATTACTCCCGCGGGTTGCTCTGCGAGATACCTCCGATTAAGCCGTGTGGTCGTCTTCATTGTCTTTGCTTCGCAATCTCCATGCATGATGATGATGATGTGTGGGCAGCTGCAGAGCCCGTGTCCTCGTTGGTACACGTGCCGCTCAAAACATGGCTATGTGCTAGCCATGTCCGCCCTCGCCGTCACGCCTCGTTGGTCTTGGCAGCAATGATGTAGTTGGGGTTGAATTTGCATGGGTCCTGCTCGGCTTGGACTTCCAGATGACCTAGCGGACTCGTCGGGGTATGCAAGGGGTATGCCTCACGGGAGTAAGTTGTTTAGGAGACCGGCGTCGGTGTACAACTGTCGCACGCTCACATCGGCATGACCGGTGTGGTTGGCGCCTCGTCCCGGCTAGACGCCGAGTTTACGACGGTCCGCCAAGACAAGGGCGCCGCCTCACAGGACCGTGGAAAGGTGGTGTCGCGGAGACTGCGTCGCCTTGGTTGGTGCTACGCCAAAGGATGACCTGAACGCCGGCGACGCCATGGACCTGTACGTGGAGACCTATACGCCAAGAATCTTGCCCGCCGTGATAAGTGTGCCTCACTTGATTGAACGCCAAGTTTATGACGGTTCGCTATATCCGAGGGCACCACCTAGCGAACTTGTGGATAGATGATCAAAGTGGTTGCGGCGCCTTGTATCAGTTGGACCCCGTATTTGTTGGTCTGCTAGGACAAGGGCGCCTCCCTACGAGGTAGACGAAAAGTGGCCACATCACCTTGGGTGGGTGCAACACCAAAAGGGGTGACCTGTATGCCGGCGACCGATGGACCTGTAGACTGGACCCTTTTTTGCCAAGGACGTGTGCGTCATGACCTGTGCACCGTGACTGGAACATAACAGACATGTGCTTCAGAGACCTGTTCGCCATGACCTGTGCATCGCGACCTATTCGTCGGTGGCATGTAGACCGCCGTGGTAGAGCACCGGGGCCAGCGGTTGGGCTGCGTCTTTGGCGAGCTCCGACTGCTCCATGCCGTCTCCTTCGGTAAGCAAGACCACGGACCTGTTCGCCGCGATCGGGACGCCAAAGACTTGGGCACCGAAGAGACCTGTTCGCTGCGACCAGGACGCCAAAGACTTATGCACCGAAGAGACCTGTTCGCCGCAATCGGGACGCCAAGGACTTGTGCACCGAAGAGACCTGTTCGCCATGGACTTGACTCGGGCTACGTCGTCGCGAGCTCCGGTTCCACCACGCCGTCTCCTTCAGTAAGCAAGACCAACGCCTGTTCGCCGCGATCGGGACGCCAAGGACTTGTGCACCGGAGAGACTTGTTCGCCATGGAGTTGACTCGGGCTACATCGTCGCGATCTCCGGTTCCGCCACATCGTCGCGATCTCCGGTTCCGCCACACCGTCTCCTCCTGGAAGCATGGTGCAAAACCTATACGCCGGCGTCCCGTTCACCATGAACCTGTTCACCATGGACCTATTCGTCGTGGTCCTGTGAGCTTACATCGTAGACCTGCAAAGGAGCTAGAGGCTGGGCTATGTTGTTGGCAAGCTTCGGCTGCTTCCGAGTTATCTCCACTGGGCGCGCCATCCACCGCCTCCGTTGCACTAGCTAGAAGACGAGCGTCGCGTCATCCGCTGCCATCTCTGTTGGATGTGTTATCCACCACCTCCACACCTGTACATAAAAAAGAAGAAAAGGACGGGCTGCTTCGTCCTCGTCCATACGGGTGTGTGCGAGGGCACCGCCACGCTCCCCTGGTTTGATCCGCTAGGCACGTCGTCTTTTTCTTGAAGCAGCCGCCAAGGGCGGATCTCCTTCGTGCGTGAGGTCCTTGTATGGATGTTCATCACCTGATAGATAAAATACACAATAACAAATAAAATTAGTCAGTGAGGCTTGATCAGCTCCCGTTTCTTTATCTCCTAGGGCGCCTGCATCCTCGCCGTGGGCAGGCCGCCGCTGTGGCCGGCGTCTCTTCCTCTTGGGCTCATCACATCGGGTGCATGGTTTGCAAACGCGCAGTCGCGGACGCGCCGTCGTCTCCTCGGTTGTGTTTGTTGTTGCGTCGGCTATCCTCGTTTCGTCTCCCTCCTCTTTGCGCACGCGCCGGCACCGATGCGCCCTGTGACCTCCTCTACGCTGCCTCCAGGGGCGCGTCGCTCATGGGTTTCGCCTGCTGCCTTCTCAGTGTTGGGGTGTATACGATATTGCCAGGAGCAACCTGTAAAAAACAAGAATAGAACGAGGGAGCCCAGCGGTCACGGCCACCATGCGTCCGCTGCCATTTGTCGGCTTGTTGCGGCTGCCGCGTCACCGTGGGTTTCCTCCGAAAGACGCGTCGTCTTCTTTTAACGCAGCCGTCAAGGGCGCATCCCCTTGGAGCGTGAGGTTCTCCTGCCTCCCGTCTTTTCTCCCCTGGTGCGCGCCTCGTCTCCGCCGGATACGTGCGTGAGGTTCTGCTCCCTTCTTCTGCGTCTTCCCATGCTAGCTTTATATAGGCTGGGGTCGGCCACCAATTAGGCCGGAAACAAGCGATCTGATTTCTTGATTGCCAAGCCGGTCGAAGCTTTCCTTCTTAAAATTTTCTTTCTAAAACATTGCTCTTCTTATCCCACACGCCTGCACAAGTAAAATGAAAGAATTCCATATATGCGTGAAAGCTGCCGACGTACCTATTCCTTTGCAAACATGCATCGTTTTTCCTTCAAGACCAAAGCAAGCCTTATGAGTCAATCGCATGTTGACTACCTGCTTAATACGGGTATTCGAGACGCTTGCCGGCCGGTCGTGTATACCCGAATACATGTATATATGGCATATACACATGTTGTATTTAGGTACGTACGCGAGCTTGCCGGTATATGAATACAAGAATACATAAGAATGTATATCAGCTAGCTAGCCTATGTGCATGTGGCCGGACACGTACATGCAAACATTAGTTGCACCATATTTCATGCATGTGCATGTGCATGTACGTGAGTGGGTACATGCCATGCCAATAAATTTGCCCTTTGCATTATAACTTGCCTTTGCTTATATAGCCTGCATCAAAACTCATTAAAATAAAATATTATTTTATGCAACAGTACACAAAAACTCATCGAACAGAAGTATATATGATCTTTATTCGTCTTTTACACCCACATAACCCTTTTATCTTTATAGCTAGCGCTAACTTTCTCTTATGCATGCACACGCCCGCATCCCTCTCACCCTCCCTCAGCATTCTCTAGCTCCATCGAGTCAATTCGTCTTTTCACTTTAGGTCGTTCACCCACGGTGTGTGTAGGCCCCTCAGCTCCTTCTTTACGACACACATCGATCGATATGCCTCTCCAGCCAGGTGTGCCTAGCACAAACACAAGCTTCCCCTCTTCTCTTGTAACCGTCCATGCCTCACTCCCACCACTCTTTTCATCGTTCTCGTACTCGCACACTCCTTCCTCCTCGATATAGTATGCCTCTCGTACCACCTCCTACATGCATCCCTCTCTCTCTATCCTTCTCCTCGTGCCTCATTTGCTTCTAACACACACATGCATGTATACCGATCAATCTCCCAACATATACCTAGATCGACTTTAACTACCCCCCCATCGATCGATGTACCTCACAAGTTATGTCTCTCCTTTCTCTAACAAAGGGCGATTGATCTTCCTATGTAGTTACGTCTGCTTACCACAGCCACATCATCCCCCCTCATCATTCGTGCATGCCTCCTGACCCGTCTCTCACATGCACGTGCACAGATAACAAGCAGCCATCTCCTCTATAATTGATATTGCGGGCGTGCCCTCCGTTTGTCTAGCAAGTCTATCCCACCATTTGTTAGAAGCAACTCCACTACCACCCCCTCCAACACTCTAGCTCTGTCTCTCTCCCAACCTTATTACTCTCCTGCACATATGCATGGATGCCGGTCGATCTCCCTTAATACATGAGGCAGATCGATCTCCTTAATACATGAGGTAGGCCTCTCTCCTCCTCCACACATATACCAACCATTGTACCTCTATAGTTAATTGGGCCTCCCTCTTCCCCCACCACACACCGATAGTCGAGCGCTGCAGGTAGGTATCCATGCCATAGAGACAAACTGCACATGCCCCTCTCACGTTCCAGTAGGCCAGCCACTCTATATCTTTGACGTGGGCACACACAAATTCGATGGCACTCTTTATCGATCGCGCGCGCACACACACACACATCATCCCTCTCTTCGATTCTATGGACACCTCAAGCCGATGATACCTCCACTCTCTTCTTGTGGATCGCCCCCTCTATATATATGTTATATCCAGGACTCTATTTCACACACATTGCATA
>NC_057798.1:159299427-159406588 GCF_018294505.1 Triticum aestivum | reverse complement strand
CACTATATCTCTCTAGGTTTGTATCTCTCTCACACAACCCCACGTAGGTGGTGTACGTATACAAGAAGAGAATAGGTGCACCATGCACGTACTCATGCTTCGTGCCCAGCCACACCCGCGCGGGTACACGATGGACCTCATTTCTTTATGAAATGGCAGCCCACGTGCTAATTTGAACGCTTGTAGCGGTTGTTTACCTAGGGAGGTCGTGTACCACGTGTGCATGAAACAATGTTCGACTTGACGCGTTGCCGCGTTATTTTTAAATAAAGATATAGCGCTCAATGGCACGTACGCAGAATATAAAACGATTTTTATGGAGAAAAAGGTAGTCCGCTCACTATATACAATGGAGCCTGCCTGCCTGGTTTGTCGCTCTTCAGAGTATCTCACACAAGGCTGCGGTGGGCTCTCTCTCTCTCTCACCGTTGGTCACTGATCCGGCCGCATCCCGTCCGCCGGGGGAAAGGGAGTGCGGTGGCCTCTCTCTCTATCACCGTTGGTCACTGATCCGGCCGCATCCCGTCCGCCGGGGGAAAGGGAGGAAGTGCATCGTTTCTCCGTTCGACGGCGCCAAGACAGCATGTCCCGATCTGTGGTACACGCCGTTCTCTCTGACCAAGCTCCGACGCGGCTGGGCCTACGCCACCCGCTCACAGATTCCGCCCGCCGCCGCTCACCTAGTTACATCCCGACGACCTCCAGGTATCCCCTCTGGCCTTGTTCCACTGCCCGTCTTCTCACGTCGCTGCATGTGGATCTTCCATAGTTCTTTGCCCAAAACGTAGCTCGTCCGGCGTACTTTCCATATTGCATTCTCGTCCTCACACCGTTTTAGACAAACACAACCATGTTGTTATCTTCCCTTAGGACAAGGAATATGCTTCTTTTTTGTCGTCGCATGTGTCATCAACTTTTATCGGCCAGTAATTGTTTCCTTTCTACCTCTTTTTTTGCAAACAGGGCTATCCATTTCACCTCGTTGCTATTGCGACCTTTTGGTGAACTGCATAAATCACTTTTTTCTTAAGAGTGTTTTGTGCAGTTGTACTAAAATGTCACACGGGCAATGTCGCTACATTTCAGTGCGACTGCACAAAGGGAGATTGGTTTTGCTATCCTCCTCATCCAACTCCGAGCCTAATCTTCTCCAACTAGTTAGTCTTAAGAGAGACTGCAAAGGTGACCGGCTTCTATTTGTGTGTTTATTGTTTCATCAATAGTCCTCTATTATCGCAATCACACTTAATATCTTTGGAACAGGGACGCTCAGCTCTATTTTAGTGGAACTGCACAAAATGACCGGAATGTTGCATGCTCCAGACAGCAACTTTTTCCCAACATGCCTTGTTGATTTAGACAGAGCTGGGGGGACATTGCTGCCAATGAAAGCATGGATCAATTTTAATTTAACACCTTCTCACAACTCTCTCTTTAGCTCTGATCTGCTAATAATTGACATGCATTAGCAAGAAAGTTAGTTTTTTATTGTTTCCGAAAGAGCATCGATGGCAAGACACGCGAAATAAAAGCTGAAAGATCACACCATTGTATAATTTCATGTCGCTGGAAAATTATTTGTATAGTACGTCAATTATGTAAACAAATGATGGAAGCTTGATAGCATTGCCAGAAGCCTCTTCATCATCCGGGTCCATGTGCCATGCACAAAATTATACCCCTTCATTCCTAAATATTTGTCTTTTTACAAATTTCAAATGGGCATATTTTAGAGTGTAGATTCACTCATTGTGCTTCGTATGTGTACTCCCTCCGTTCCTAAATATTATATTCGTCTTTCTAGAGATTTCAACAAGTGACTACATACGGAGCCAAATGAGCGAATCTACACTATAAAATATGTCTATATACATCTGTATGTGCCAGTCCATTTGAAATCTCTAAAAAGACAAATATTTGAGTAGTCACTCGTTGAAATATCTATAAAGACAAATACTCTGGAGTATATTTAAGAACCGAGGGGGTAGTGCACAACCGCATGGGAGACTCAGCCCGGTCGTTGCGCCGCATTAATAGTGAGTAATGAGCAGTAAAATCATAAGCCCCACCTTTCCCACTGTAAGTTGCTCTGAAGAAGCAACCATCAATATGCTCTTCTTTGAATCCGCTTATACTACTCCATCCGTCACTGTTTATACAACACGCTTCAGAAAAAAGAAAACAAATCTGTGGGACCAAGGCGACTAGCGATTGGCCCGAAAAATAGCATTGGTAGTTATAGCACGACGTCTATTACTAGAGGGAATAATGCGTACACACATACATGCAGTGCTTCCACCCCGGGTACACACATGCATGCACTTACTCCACTCCATAGTAGTACAGAGTGCATGGAGAGAAAATTGTGGACTTGATTGCGGTTACCACGCCCTAATTAATTGAGCATTAAACCAAACGCATCTAAAGTCTCTCCGGTGGTGGAAATGCACTGAGAGAAATGCATCATAATGAAGCGCGCCCGGTAAACTGTGACGGAGGGAGGAGTAGTATGAAGGTGCAAAACCAAGTACGCGTATGACCAGTCGGTCAACGCACCTCCTCTTGGCATATCACTGACATGTGGGACAGGAGTGTGATCAAACCGATCTCAATTGACGACAAAGAGCCCACCCGCCGTTCCTTGAGAGAGACGAGGAGCGAGAACACACAGACGGGCTCGCACAGAGGCCAAGATATATTCGAGCATGGTTGGTTGATTGATATCATTCATTACATGTTGGGATGCCATTTTCCGCCCTTCTCCGGAATAAACGTGTACTTTATCAGAAATAAAAAAAATAAGAGTACAGACGCTCCACCATGCAGTTCTAGTAGTAGTACTACTCGTACTACTGCGCTTGGCTCTTCGCCTCTTCGTGAAGTCGAACAATGATGATACTCCGCATGTTGGGTACTACAGTGTATGCCTCTGACAATCTGACACCGAATGGACTGATGCATGTCCACCGAGGGTAGGTTGCATTAGTCAAAAGGCGTAAGCGAGCTTCACCTTGTCCTGCAAGCTTCTCCTCATTCCGCGAGTTGACGGGACACACCAAAAAGTAGTGCTAGTGCATACTCCCTCCTTTCCGGTTAATATGGCTTAATCTTTTTTGCGGGTAAATGAGAGAGCTTTATTCATATATAAGCATTCTTAGGACGATCAGCCAAGACACTAGTCGTTGGACTTCATAATACGCTCATTGCGCTCAATATATTTATTTTCCGGTATTTATACGGTCACTAGCTCACCCTGACTGAGTATGTGTGCGCATGCACGTGTAGGTTGAGCACTTGAGCGTGACCGTGTGTGTTCCGTCGTGTGCTCGGACATGCATGCATTAGGGCGTCGCGCACGTTTTTGCGTCCATGTGTACGTGTGACTATTGCATACACGTAGGGGGAGTACGTGTAGGGGCCACTTACAAGCAGTCAAATCACACAATATAAAATGGTTGATATGGAGAGATATGGAGAGAAAAAGAAAACCACCATATATACACTAGCAGGAGCCTAAGCTACAAGCCTGCTTGCTTAGGTTGCTCTCTTCACAAGCATAGAACGACGGGCCTGATCCCGCAGCTGGGGGAAGGGAACAATGTTCTGTGTAGACGCGGTCGACATCGGCGAGGGAGAAAACCCACAGTCGGTGCGTCCCAATCGGGGGTCACCACGGTATGGGCCGATGTCGTGTCCCAACCGCCCTTCTAGCTACAGCACGACGTCCCAGGTATAGCCCATCTTCCTTTTGGAGCCGACTTTCTCCACTGCCGTAGCTCCATCTCCATGTCGATCTTTCTCTACTTCTACCGGCTTCTACTTGTGATGAGTTTATGTCTCATGAACTAGTGCCAGTACTATTATTCTAATCACACTTCTTCAATATCTTTGCCATCAGGGATGCTCAGGTCGATTTTAGTGGAACTGCACAAAAGCATCGTATGATCCGAGGGTGCCAGCCGTCTTTCCTTCGACAGGTTCTACCTGGCCAGGAAATTAAATAATGTTTAGTGTTTAGGGTTTAAGTCGTAGTGACCCCATAAGTAGTTTTTCTTTCGTACACGCTCTCACAACTTTTTTCTTTAGTTGTGAAGTAAATATTGGCTATAATCTGTGAATCATTGAGATACATCAGCATGCGTATTAGTTTTCCTTTGTATTTGATGGAATGTTGTAATGGGGCAACCTTGGAATAGGAATGAAAATGGAGTGGAAAGTTTCCGTTTTTCCGGAGAAAAAATGGAAACGGAGAGAAACCAATGTTTCGTTTCGTTGGATCGCGCCATCGAGCAAAACCAATGTTTAAATCACGTCTGTCGTGTTCGTGTCTCACCCTCCTGCACGGCTCAACCCCACACGGTCGCTCGGCATGCCACTCACCGCAAACCGAGTAGTATACGATAACTTTCCCGCCCGCTTGTCGATGGACCGCGCCATGGAGTACTAGCACTACTGGAAGAGATTGACGAGTTGGGGGAGGATAGCTAGCTGTAGCACGGACTCCCAAGAACTTTTTACATGCATGTTGTAGCCGGCTATTGTGACCTTTGAAAGCGGAGCAGCCGCGTGCACCCGGAAGCGGCGCGGGCGATGCTCTCTCGGCCGGCGCGTCGCTTCAATGCCGGCGCTAGTGAGAGGTCGCGCCCGCTCTGGCCGGGCATGAATGCGGCACTGACCGTTTCGGGTGGGAAGCACACGCGGGTGATGAAGAGGGTTCGGGTTGGTCAGGACCGGCCGTGGCAGCGGTCTGGACGTGCGCAAACAAGAGATGATGTATGTTAATATTGCTGCGTATATAATTAACAACGTAAATAATGTGTCAGTTGGACAAATATGATTGGAGATGGAGATGGAAATGGAATTTTATGTAAACACGGATATGCATGTCTATGTCTATGTGTGTACGCGCGACGACTCTCGCGGCCTGGAAGCGGGGGCGTGTTTTTGATCGAGTTTTCTTTCTTGGTAAGTTAGAAAATCAGTTTGTCTATTTCACATCTAGATGTTATTTAAGGATATCACGTCTAAGTTCCCACAAGTATATAATGTAGCAACAAGAAACAAAAAAAAACTAGGACAAAAAAATATAGACCACAAACAGAGTGGACATCAACTTAGATGTAATATAACTATGTCACATCTAGATGTGTCCTAAACAGACCCTTAAAAAATTGTCCACCAGTTTTTGTTTCTTTTTTCCGGGAACACGCGTATTCTATTTAAAACCACTACTATGGAGAGATTTTTTTACTCCATTATAGCCTCTTGTTTGATAGAGTTTCTCGCGTCTCGCTCTCTCACCCTCTCCATATCAAAACAAGATGACAGTGTCCACTCTATCTCTTTCCTCACCGGTGGTCACAAAAACCCGGCCGAATCCCGTCCGTTGCGGGAGGTGAGGAGGTGCAGCGTTGACGTTGTCGCCGTCGGCGACGGAGGAAGCCGATGCGCACCGTCCTGTCGGAGCCGGCGCTGGCGCGGCCGAAGATCCTCCGCACCCTTGTTCGCTGCCGTCGTGTGGGCAGATCCCGCCCGCCCGCCTAAATGACATCTCGCCCACCTGAGGTATAACTTCTTGTACTGGTCTAGCTCCCCAGATCGCTACGTGCGGGTTTTCTTCTATGCGACTACTCCCCAGCTCCCCATGCATAGTAGCTAGGGTTTGTCGGCTGGTCCAACATCACCTACTAGTACTATTATAGAGGAAATGCCACTCCAAAAGTTGTCCTGATTTATGCCTCGGTGGAGGTATACATGTTGTTTCGAAAAAAAGTACATGGTGGTTGTGCGGTCATTGTCCATATGGTGGTAGTACTATCACTGGTTAAATGAAGAAATGCTTTTTTTCTCGGGTATCCTGGTTTAGTTCCCATCAAGATAATTATGATGCTTCTATTTGTTGGTGTACTTTTCATTAATTCTTATTGACAATTGAGATGTCGTTGCTAACCCTTTTTTATATTTTTGGAAACAATGATGTGTGTCTCCATACTCGGGCATGTCTTCCTCAATTTTAGTGGAACTGCACAAAATTGGATGGCCATTGTTGTTCCGCCTCACTGTCCTCTGCCACGTGGTTCTTCCTTCCTCGAGCTTCATTACTGAGAAGAAACAGACCACAGTGAGGATTTATCGAACTTCATAGGTGCCTCATCCAAATTTGATGCCAAATGGATGATGCATCACCATGATGACCTATCGATGCTCATGGCTGCGTCGGCTGGTGAAGCTGATCAATTTTCAATGAAAAACAAGCTGTCTTCCATCAGTGCTCTTTGCTTGTTACGCACAAAGATGATATCCTTCGTGAGTTCACCTTGGTTGCGTTGGAGACGCAGTCGTCTTTCACATTGGTGCAATTTTATCACACAATTGGCTATGAACCAAATGTTTCCTCGAAGAAGGATCGACGTTGGTACTAAGAGCATAAGTTTTGTATTGATTTCTAAGCCTTCTCACAACTTTTTCTCCAGCTCCCCTGTAATTTTATTTGTCCAGCTATTAACTTTGATTTAAAAAATGGTGTGGACTAAAAACCCGGATGGACGTAGTAGCCCTCCAATTTTATTTACTCCGCATATTAGATTTGACTGAAGTCAAACTTTGTAATACTCTCAAACCTTTCCGATAATTGAAATTAAAATTCTTTATTTATACACACTCTCACACGTTTCTGATAATTTGGCGCATGTGTGGTTGTTCACTTAAGGGAGGGTAGTGTACCACACGTGAAGGACAGGAAGTGCGACCAGGAAGAGCTCAGTCCATACTACAGTAGTAGTATATATATAAGAGGGAGCCTCAGCGCTTGTTCGCTAGGGTTTGCACTCTCCACACGCTCGCTGCACTACATATGTGTTACACGCTGGAGGCTCAACGTTCATTTGCTAGGGTTTGCTATATTCATAGTTTCTCACCCTCTCTTCACCAGATCTAAACAAGACTGCGTTGGCCTCTTGTCTCTCTCTCCCCCCTCATAGCTGGTGAAGGAGGCGTCCGTATCCCGTCGCACCGGGAAGGGGAGGAGGTGCAGTGTTCACTCTATTGCCTTCGGCGAGGGAGGCAATCCACTGCCGGCTGCGCTGTTCTCTTTCACCCAGCGCCTGTGCGGGAGGGCCACCAACCCCTTCTTCCTTGCTACCGTATGTAGTGTGGGAAGATCCGTCCTCCCTCCACACGCCTTGCCACATCCCTATGACCGTAAGCTATAAGTTTCTTTGAAACCGTCGTTGCTCTAGCTGCATGTGGATCTTTTTCGATCTGTAGTCGAATCTAGGTCTTGGTTCAAAGAGGAAAGAAGGGTGCGGTGGGCTGGAGCAAGAATCTAGGACGTGGTTAAATGAGGAAAGGAGGGGCGGAAAGTAGTATAGACTGGCTATCCAGCCACTTTGTAGGTCGAAAAGGGAAAAAGGGGGTAACCCAGTACACACATCTGTAAGGAACCGATCTCTTTGTTGAAAAGGGAAAGAAACTGGGGGGTCAGGTAGTTTGTGTAGGACTAGATTTGCTGCCCTCACATAGGAAAAAGGTTCAAAGAGAACAAATATGGGACCAACGCATATATGTTGCTTGGCTACATACTCTGCATCACCCATTTATACGTGTGGACGCACATGGTGCTGGCATGTCCCATACAACTATTTTGCTGTTGTTAATCTAAGAATGCCACCGGAAAATTGAAGCAATGCCATTGTTAAAAGTAAATTACATTTTTACCGAATGTTGTTTCAAGAGAATGTCTCTATTAATATGAATCAATGCAACCGTTTTAGAAATGCTACTATTCCACTTTGTTTTCCATCCAAGATAAGTTAGATGATTCTTTTTGTCACCGTTTGTTTCATCCTCCTTTATCGGCAAGTAATTGTTTCCTTTTTTGCCTCTGTTAAAACAGGGGTATCGATTCAACTTGTTGCTATTGCGACATTTTGCTTCGCTACTCGAAACACTTATGTTTTAAGAGTGTTTTGTGCAGTTCAACTTGAATGTCACACCGGTGACTTTGCTTAATTTTGGTGGAACTGCACAAAAGGAGATTGAGATTTGTTTCCAGTCTTCGTGGCAACTTGTTTCAAATCTTGGTCTCATCCACATGATGTGCAGTGTGCTTTGAGATGTTGTACTTGTTTTGGTACTATTTTAAATAAATGTTGAATTGAAGCTATTTTATTGCTGTATTTTCCTGTTATTACAACAAATTCAGCATCACCCCTTTATAAGCCAGTAATTGATGCCACTCTCAGAATTAACTACTGAATCTTATTTCAAAAGTGCAACACTTTGCAGTATTACCATTTTTGTGGCCGCATGTTTCATCCTCCTTTATTAGCCAGTAATTGATTCCTTTTTGCCTCTGTTTAAACAGTGATATCTATTCAACTTGTTGCTATTGTGACATTTTGCTTTGCTACACGAAACACTTTGCTTGATTTCATTGCGACTGTAGAAAACGAGATTGGATTTCCTATTTGTGTTGGCAGATTCGTATTTTATCTTGTCCGTCTCACGAAAGGTCAGTACATGCCTTCGTCCACATGATTGTGCAGTGTGCTTTGAGATGTTGTGCTACTTGTATTGGTACTATTTTAAATAAATGTTGAATTGAAGCTATTATATTGCTGTCTTTTTCCATTAAGTAGTGAACAAAAATGGGACCAACCCAGACATGATGCTTGTTGCTTTGTTACAACAAACTCTGCATCACCCCCTTTATAAGTAGATGGAAGCACATACTGTTGTTGCGCCCAATCTCCCCTAGAACTGTTTATGCTTTTCATTAATCTAATGCCGCTGGTAAAATTAAGCAATGCCACTCTCAGAATTAATTAACTACTGAATCTTAGTTCAAAACTGCAACACTTGTTAGGAATGGTACTATCCTGCTTTGTAGTTCCTTCTACATGTTTAACCAAGGTATTGTTAAGATAATGTATCTGTTACAATGAATCAGTTGCATTGTTTTAGGAATGGTACTTTTCTACTTTGTCGTTCTTTATACATGTTGAAACAAGGCATTGTTAAGATAATCACTCAGTCAATATGAATGAATCACACTGATGGAGAATTGCTACTCTCCCGCTTTGTTTCCCATTAAGATAAAGTAGATCAGTAGATGCTTTTCTTCTAGGAGTACAAGTCATCAACCGTTATTTCTCAGTAATTGTTTCCCTTATACCTATTGTTGCTTATAGGGATATCAAAATTAAAGCTCGGTTTTATTCCGACTTCGATTTTAGTTGAACTGCACAAAAGGAGCCAATGTGTCCAAGGCAAACTGCTGCATTACTGGGCCCATTTGGTCATTCCACTTTGCAGAAAGAAGCAGTCACTGTTTGCGCTACATTACAAAAGGAATGACCGAGAAGCTTTACAGAGTATTATTAGACACCGGTGATATGACTAGTCTGTAGAGACCATTGGAAATTTAAGAAGCTACGACAGGACTCCACAATCATAGGCATTACATATTTTGAATGGGAAAAGCTTGTCAAAGTTTAATCATTGATGTTAGCAAGAAGACGTTAGTTTAATATATTGGAATTGGAAAACCTTGTCAAAATTTGCTCATTGATGTTAGCCAGAAGACATGCATTTGATATTTTTGAGTGGGATGCCCTTGCTGTGAGCAGCGTCGAGTGTTTTTACCTATTCCTGTGTTCAGTTTAGAAGTAAATAGTTACTCTGCTAAGATATTCCTGTGTTAAGAGTTTGTTCTGAATATTGTCTATGTAATGCCAGGCCTTGAGTTTGATTGCAAAGTTGAGCTTGGAATGTTGTGGCATGCGGCATCACGAGCTGTTCACCATGCCTCCTGAGAATAATGCTTCGTATTGTTTTGCATGTCGATCTAATGCCAGTGGTTTGCTTATTAAGAAGATCATCCTCTTCTGTTGTTTTCGTGCTTAAGAAGTTCATCGTCTGATGTTTCATTCATAGCCTATATGATAAGTCGGGTAGGTTAGACGTGAAACCATATGATCTTCCGACCAACTCATGATATTAGGCCTTGATTGGATTGTCATTTTCCAACCAAAAACGCTTGTAAAATCGACGCTTGTAAATTAAAGCAGATGGTCTCGGGCGAAGGCGTTATGTTGGTCGATTTCGCCTAGTAAAATATCGGAAGTACTTCGCACACAATAAAAATGCTGAACGACACTCGGGCGATTGCTAATCTAGCCGTTAGCTGCTATCTCAGCCTTGCCTATTGATGGCATGATATGTACGTCGTGCATGTATCGTCTGGTAATGTCGTCTATATAGCAGTGCTCGTAAAATATACACTGGTCTCTCAAATTACACGCGTAACCCGCCAGTTTTACTTACAGACCTGGGGCCCTCGGTTTCATTACGCCTGTATTTTACGCGTTGTTTCCAATGCCGAGTAAATTACACTTGTGTATGTTAATACATGTTTGAAAAAAACCAGAGCTCCCAAGCGCGGCCTTACCGTTTCATGCCGTCTCAGTTTCTTGAAGGTGCTCATAGGTGTCCAATGATCCTGACTTCCTGAATGAGCAATGGGCACTGTATCCGACCATCCGTAGGGCCCGCGAGGCCCTCTCCATTGTCCTTCGAGTTGTTGCGCTCGCCTTGGTGCCGAGCATTGTTAACATCGTCAACGAACATGAGGATTCAGGAGATAACTTTATTTTGACTGGATGACACTAGGGACCCACTAGGGTCATAGCCGTATGTACGCAAGTGCCTCCTTATTATGTACAACTATTTTTTTTTGCTTTCTCCTGGTTCCCTAACATCACGGTCCCACACCATTATCAACATATGTAGTCAATATAAACGAGAGAATTGCACAAGGTGCGGCCGATAGCTGGGACCAAGCAGCTGGAGCAGTATTTGTGTTTTTGAGGCATGGGCATTGTAGAGTTTTTCTTGGCGATGATTTTGTTGTTGTTCAGAGGAGAGCAGGGTATTAACTGGGCAGGTTGTGGCCCATCTAGCCCAGGCCAGATATCCAGCCCAGATACTAATTTTTTCAAGATGAAAATGGCTAGCCCAGCTATACGTCTTTTTGAGGAATACCCAGGCAAGGTCAACTTGTTATTCTCCGCCCCGCTGGGCTGCAAATCTTTCCTAGGAGGGATGCATTAGGCTTAACAGGAAAATGGGCTTTAAAAAATAATAAATGGGATGTAATTATAAAAACTGGGCAGTAACTATAAAAAAATGCATCAAACACGAAATTAGTTTATAAAATATTATTTATGGATTTTGAAAATCTTAAATTTTCATTGTTGCACGCGCAATGTTTCGTTGGATTTTTACGTAATACAAATTTATATTTAATCTGACTAGAAATTTCGGGATAAAAATATTTCGGATCCCATCAAAATGTGGGAAATTTTATTGAATTCTGTCTTCAACGGTTGGTTGAAATTATTAATCGTTGTCCTAGCTAGAAAATGGGTTGTACTTTTAACAAACTGTAAATGGGCTGTTGTAAATTCCATTAGAATTCAAAAATGGGTTGTACATTCTTACAAAAAGCAAATGGGCTTAAATTCTCTGCCACACACTTGTGGGCCTACTAAGTGACGCGTCCCCAAAAAAAGTAAGTTGACGCGTATGCAAGGCTTTGTCAACTTATTATAGTCAACACACGGTTCTAGCAGCAGTGGCCGTTGGATGTCTATCCAACGGATGTCGTGCTTCTTCTTCAATGTCGGATATTCTTAGCTTGGGGCGCCCAAAAAATGATTCCTCCCCCTGACATCTGGGATGCACCATTTCGGAGGCTGACCTGTGGGCCTACTAAGTTGGAGCGTACCAAGGGCTTTGTCAACTTAGTCAATAATAAACGATTCTAGCTTCAGTGACCGTATGATGTCCATCCAACGGCCGTAGTGCTTCTTCAACCTCTGGTCTTCTTGGTCCAGTCGCCCAAAGCAGCGTCGGTCGTGCCACCTGCTCCTGCCTCCCGTGGCCGGCTGTGCTGCCGCGGAGGCCTCACCGCCCCCATACTACTCCCACCGCTGGCCAGGCCATCCCTCCACTCACCCACACCCCCTGTTATTCTGCGGCGATGGCAGCCTCACACCATAGCCGAACCGGTGAACCCTCATACTCCTTTCCGCGTGGGCTTCCACGGCTGCGTCTTCCCCGGCTCCGCATTGTCCCCTTCCTAGGCCTCGCCGTCGTCCACCGCCCTGGTGCTCTCGGCGCGGCGTGGTCAACGTGGTCAACGACGAACTTCCATCGGAAGAGTACTGTACGTGGAGAGGCTGACAGCTGGGTCCATGGCGGCCACAAGGAAGTGCCTCCATATTACGCACAAAATAATTATTCCTCCACCTGACAGCAGGCACCCACCGGACAGGCCACCTTATTTCACGAAAAAATGTTTCCCCCCTGACTGCTGGGACCCACCGGACGGGCCACCGTATTTCACGAAAAAAGGTTCCCCCCGCTGTCAGCTCGGACCCACTGGAAGTGCCTCCTTATTGTGCACAAAAAATGAATACTGCCCCTGCTAGCTGGGACCCACCTTGGTGGGAGGCTGACTTGTCGGCCTACTAAGTTGACGGGGACGGAGGGCTTTGTCAGCTTAGTCAATATGAACGATTCTAGCTCCAGTGACCGTACTATGTCCATCCAACGGCCGTAGTGCTTCTTCAACCTCTGGTCTTCTTGCTCCAGTCGCCCAAAGCAGCGCCGGTCGTGCCGCCTGCTCCTGCCTCCCGTGGCTGGCTGTGCTGCCGCAGAGGCCTCATCTCCCCTACTATTCCCACCGCTGGCCAGGCCCTGCGGCGACGGCAGCCTCACACCATAGCCGAACGAGTGAACCCTGATACCCCTCTCTGCGTGGGCATCCACTGCCGCGTCTTCATCGGCTCCATGTCGTCCCCTTCCTAGGCCTCACCGTCGTCCACCGCCCTAGTGCTCTTGGCGCGGCGTGGTCAACGTGGTCAAGGAACGACTTCCATCGGACGTGGACTGTACATGGAGAGGCTGACAGCTGGGTCCACGGCCGCAGCAAGGAAGTGCCTCCTTATTACGCGGAAAATAATGATTCCTCCACCTGATAGCAGGGACCCACCGGATAGGCCACCATATTTTGTGAAAAAACGTTTCCCCCCTGACTGCTGGGACCCACCAGCTACACCTTCGCACGCAAGGAAGTGCGTCCGGGCAAAAAACGATTCGCCCCCCTGACTGCTGGGACCCACCAGCTACATCTTCGCACACAAGGAAGTGCGTCCGGGAAAAAAAAAAAACGATACGCCCCCCTGACTGCTGGGACCCACCAGCTACATCTTCGCAGGCAAGGAAGTGCCTGACAGTCGGGACCCACCTGGTCGAAGCGTACATAGTGTTGTCATTCTCGTCGCGAACGTGTACGTACATATATACTGGTGGATGTAGACGTGCGCACGTGTCGTAGTAGAGGCACGCACGTAGCATGTACACGTACGTACATCGGCCAGGGTGCAAGAAAGAAAATACAGCCATGTACATACATACGGGCAGGGTCTCGAACGCCTACTCGCGCATATGTACGGCTAGGGCTCGTGTTCATGGGGAGGCAACAAAATGCGTCGTGTTCATGGGGAGGCAACGGAATGCGTCATGTTCATCGGGAGGCAACAGAACGCGTGGGAGCCAACCGGCTGGATCGGAACGGAATGCATGGTCGTGTTCATCGGGAGGGCTTGGACGGTACATGCGATGGAAACGAGGCCTGGCGTACCGCAGAACGGAGGAAACGGACCTCCTATGTTTGGAACGGGGCCCTGTTGATCAGGAGGGGTCTGGCGTACCGCAAAACGGAGGAAACGGACCTCCTACGGTCGAAACGGGGGTCCTGTTGATCGGGAGGGGTGTGGCGTACCGCAAAACAGACGAAACAAACCTCCTAAGGTCGAAACGGGGGTCCTGTTGATCGGGAGGGGTGTGGCGTACCGCAAAACGGACGAAACGGACTTGTGTTGGAGCGTTACGGTAGAAACAGAGGTCCTGTTCATCGGGAGGGGTGTGGCGTACCGCAAAACGTGACTCCACGGGATACTGTTCATCTCCACCATCGACCTCCTCCAGCCTCCACGGGCTACCGTCGACCTCCTCCAGCCTCCACGGGCTCCTGTTCATCCAGCCTCCACCGTGTGCTACTCCACCGGCTACTGTTCAACCACCCATCCACCATCTACTGTTCATCCAGCCCTCCACACCACGGGGTCCTGTTCAACCACCCCTCCACGGGCACCCATCCACCATCTACTATTCATCCTTCCCTACACACCACCGGGTCTTGTTCATCCATTGGCAACGACACCGCTCACTGTTCATCCAACCCCCCCCCCCCCCCCCGCAACGCTCACTGTTCATCCAATCTATCGGCTTCAGTTAGCAGTAGTAGCGAAGGAATCGCTCGATCGGGTTCAGTTAACAGCCATCGCTCGATCGCTCAGGTTCAGTAATGCGTAGCCTGCAGTGCAATCTCACAGATTCAGTTAGAGCCCAACGCCTCGCTCGGGTTCAGTTAGAGCCAACGCCTCGCACACACGCGCGTACGTGTACGAGAGAAACGTGCATCGCTCGGCCCCCGACCTCCCACCGTAACCGGGAACTCCCCGTAATTTTCCTCCCCCTCGCTTCTACCATGGTTTTTTCCGTCTTGGACGGCCCAAAGAATGTCATGCAGCTGCGTCTCCGGCCTGCCCAGGACGAAAAGCCCATTTTCTGTCATGATTTTTTGTCATAGAAGTAGGAGCCCACCACATCTATGATGATACCGGGGTTTGTCACAATTATCGTCATAGAAGTGTCATATGTATGACAGAAAAAAATTTCGTTCGGCCCAAAATGTCACGGATGTGTCCTTTTTTTGTACTGTCATAACATGAAACTAGGTTTAAGGTTTTTGGATGTACAAGTAGTATCTCTACTTGGTGCGGATTTTTGGCTAGCAAAGATGTTGGGACAGCACCCCATGTTGGAGGATCTATGATAATATAACTTCTTTGTGAATATAGGCAAACATAACTCATTACGTTGTCTTCCTCGTCCAATGTCAAAATTTTGACGTAAAATACTTGATGGGGGCTCACAATCATAAAAGATATCCAAGATAGTATATTTTCATGCGGATCTTCTCTTCCCTTATCAATTCTTTCGTGAATTACATCATGGACCAATGCTATGTTTGTCAACTTCCAATAAATTTCACCACTTATACTTTTCTTTATATAATTTCATTACTTTCCATATGATTAGCGTATGATCTTTTCCATTATTTTCATTGCTAGGATTGAAACATAAAAGTAAAGAAGCAAAACTCAAACTACTCTTTATTATATAACTCTCACTCGATTACATAGATAGATAGATCACGAAACTAGCACTCAAAGATAAATCATACTAAACTTTTGTTCAACTAAATCTTGAAATAGCTAAGGATCAAACTAAAATAGGTAAAGATAATAAAAGTGATGGTGATACAATACCGAGGCATCTCCCCCAAGCTTGGCACAAACCAAGGGGAGTGCTACCCGTGTACTCAAGTTTCTTTTGTTGGTGATCGATGAAGTAGTCTTGTCCTTGGCTTCCATGGCATAGGTTCTCCATCATAAAAGGATGAACGTGTCTCCAGAGTCCTAAAACTTAAAGCTAAACTCATACCTTTCAATCTTGCATCATACTTGAAATTTTGGTTTTGGAGATCATAAACTTGGCCTTGAAGATAGTTGATTCGTTCGTTGAGCTGGAAGACGATGTCCTTGCTACCTCTTGAGCATGCGTTGGTTTTCCCTTGAAGAGGAAAGGGTGATGCAGCAAAGTAGCGTAAGTATTTCCCTCAGTTTTGAGAACCAAGGTATCAATCCAGTAGGAGGCTACACGGAAATCCCTCGTACCTACACAAACAAATAAGAACCTTGCAACCAACGCGATAAAGGGGTTGCCAATCCCTTCAGGGCCACTTGCAAAAGTGAGATCTGACAGAGATAATAATAATATAAATATTTTTGGTATTTTTATGGTATAGATTGGAAAGTAAAGATTGCAAAAGAAAATAGATCGGAAACTTATATGATGGAAAATAGACCCGGGGGCCATATGTTTCACTAGTGGCTTCTCTCAAGATAGCATAAGTATTACGGTGGGTGAACAAATTACTGTCGAGCAATTGATAGAAAAGTGCATAGATATAAAAATATCTAGGCATGATCATGTATATAGGCATCACGTCCGCGACAAGTAGATCGAAACGATTCTGCATCTACTACTATTACTCCACACATCGACCGCTATCCAACATGCATCTAGAGTATTAAGTTCATAAGAACAGAGTAACGCATTAGGCAAGATGACATGATGTAGAGGGATAAACTCAAGCAATATGATATAAACCCCATCTTTTTATCCTCGATGGCAACAATACAATACGTGCCTTGCTGCCCCTGCTGTCACTAGGAAAGGACACCGCAAGATTGAACCCAAAGCTAAGCACTTCTCCCATTGCAAGAAAGATCAATCTAGTAGGCCAAACCAAACTGATAATTCGAAGAGACTTGCAAAGATAACCAATCATACATAAAAGAATTCAGAGGAGATTCAAATATTGTTCATAGATAATCTTGATCATAAACCCACAATTCATAGGATCTCGACAAACACACCGCAAAAAGAATTACATCGAATAGATCTCCAAGGAGATCGAGGAGAACTTTGTATTGAGATCCAAAGAGAGAGAAGAAGCCATCTAGCTAATAACTATGGACCCGAAGGTCGGTGATAAACTACTCACACTTCATCGGAGAGGCTATGGTGTTGATGTAGAAGCCCTCCGTGATTGATCCCCCCTCCGGCGGAGCGCCGGATAAGGCCCCAAGATGGGACTCATGGGTACAGAAGGTTGCGGCGGTGGAAATAGGGTTTCGTGGTGCCCGTGGATGTTTTCAGGGTACGTGAGCATATATAGGCGAAGGAAGTCGGTCAGGGGAGCCACGAGGGGCCCACGAGGGTGGGGGCGCCCCTACCCCCCTAGGGCGCGCCTCCCTGCCTCGTGGCCGCCTCGTTTCTTTCTTGACGTCCACTCCAAGTCTCCTGGATTGCGTTTGTTCCAAAAATAACTCTCCCAAGGTTTCATTCCGTTTGGACTCCGTTTGATATTCCTTTTCTGCGAAACACTGAAATAGGCAAAAAACAACAATTTGGACTGGGCCTCCGGTTAATAGGTTAGTCCCAAAAATAACATAAAAGTGTATAGTAAAGCCCATTAAACATCCAAAATAGGTAATATAATATCATGGAACAATAAAAAATTATAGATATGTTGGAGACATATCAAGCATCCCCAAGCTTAATTCCTGCTCGTCCTCGAGTAGGTAAATGATAAAAACAGAATTTTTGATGTGGAATGCTACCTAGCATATTTCTCAATGTAATTTTCTTTATTGTCGCATGAATGTTCAGATTCAAAAGATTTAAGATAAATGTTTAATATTGACATAAAAATAGTAATACTTTAAGCATACTAGCAAAGTAATCATATCTTATCAAAATAACATAGCCAAAGAAAGCTTATCCCTACAAAATCATATAGTTTGGCCATGCTTCATTTTCGTCACACAAAATACTCCCATCATGCACAACCCCAGTTTCAACCAAGCAATTGGTTCATACTTTTTAACATGCTTCAGCTTTTTCAACCCTCACGCAATACATGAGCGTAAGCCATGGATATAGCACTATGGGTGGAGTAGAGTATGATGATAGGGATTATGTGAGAAGACAAAAAAGTAGAAAGTCTCACATTGACGCGGCTAATCAACGGGCTATGGAGATGCCCATCAATTGATGTCAATACGAGGAGTAGGGATTGCCATGCAACGGATGCACTAGAGCTATAAATGTATGAAAGCTCATCAAAAGAAACTAAGTGGGTGTGCATCCAACTTGGTTGCTCACGGAGACCTAGGGAAATTTGAGAAGCCCATCATTGGAATATACAAGCCAAGTTCTATAGTGCAAAATTCCCACTAGTATATGAAAGTGACAACATAGGAGACTCTCTATCATGAAGATCATGGTGCTATTTTGAAGCACAAGTGTGGAAAAAGGATAGTAACATTGTCCCTTCTCTCTTTTTCTCTCAATTTTTTTTGGGCTTCTTTGGCCTCTTTTTTTTATTTGGGCTTCTTTGGCCTATTTTATTTTTCATAAAGTCCGGAGTCTCATACCGACTTGTGGGGGAATCATAGTCTCCATCATCCTTTCCTCACATTGGACAATGCTCTAATAATGAAGATCATCACACTTCTACTTATTTACAACTCAAGAATTACAACTCAATACTTAGGACAAGCGTGTCATAATAAACGGAACGGTGGAAAGTTGCATGGCAATATATCTTGGAATGGCTATGGAAATGCCATAATAGGTAGGTATGGTGGCTATTTTGAGGAAGATATAAGGAGGTTTATGTGTGATAGAGCATATCGTATCATGGGGTTTGGATGCACCGGCGAAGTTTGCACCAACTCTCAAGATGAGAAAGGGCAATGCGCGGTACCGTAGAGGCTAGCAAATTGTGGAAGGGTAAGAGTGCCTATAATCCATGGACTCACATTAGATATAAAGAACTCATATACTTATTGCAAAAGTTTATTAGCCCTCAAAGCAAAGTACTACTACACATGCTCCTAGGGGAAGGGTTGGTAGGAGTTAACCATCGCGCGATCCCGACCTCCACTCATAAGGAAGGCAATCAAAGAACACCCCATGCTTCAAATTTGTCACACAATGTTTACCATACGTGTATGCTACGGGACTTGCCAAATTTAACACAAGTATTTCTCAATTTCATAATTACCCAACTAGCATGACTCTAAAATTACCACCTTTATACAAAACAATTATCAAGTATCAAATTGATCATAGTGTTCAATGCACTCTATATGATAGTGTTTATTATACCCAACTTGGATGCCCATCATATTAGGACTAATTTTATAACCAAAACAAATACCATGCTGTTCTGAAAGACTCTCAAAATAATATAAGTGAAGCATGAGAGATCAATAATTTCTACAAAATAAAACCACCACCGTGATCTAAAAAGAGTGAAGCACATAGAGTATTTTAATAAATTCCGATTCATGTGTGTCTCTCCAAAAGGTGTGTACAGCAAGGATGATTGTGGTAACTAAAAAGCAAAGACTCAAATCATACAAGTAGCTCCAAGCAAAACACATATCATGTGGTGAATAAAAATATAGCATCAAGTAAAGTTACCGATAGACGAAGACGAAAGAGGGGATGCCTTCCGAGGCATCCCCAAGCTTAGGCTTTTGGTTGTCCTTGAATTTTACCTTGGGGTGCCTTGGTGTCACGCCCAATATGCGATACTATCCTAAAGAGACTCGAAGGTCCCACCAAGGATAGAACCGCATATTGAAATGCTTTTGCAAGGTGGATATCATTACATCAACATTACATAATAGATGGGGATACATACAAAAGGCATACAATGCCACATGAATACAACAATACATCATACATAAGAGCAACATCCGACTATGGATGAAACACAAACAGAAACTCAAACGACATCCACCCTGCTATCCCAGGTTGCCGACCTGGAACCTATCCCCTGATCGAAGAAGCAGAAGAAGATCTCAACGCAAACAAGCATCGCTCTCGCGTCATGATGATCGCATAACCTGTACCTAAAACTGTTGTTGTAGTAATCTGTGAGCCACGAGGACTCAGCAATCCCATTACCATGGGTATCAAGACTAGCAAAGCTTAAAGGGAAAGGAAGGAGTAAAGTGGTGAGGCTGCAGCAGCGACTAAGCATATATGGTGGCTAACATACGCAAATAAGAGCGAGAAGAGAACAAATGGAACGGTCGCGAAGCTAGCAATGGTCAAGAAGTGATCCTGAACTCCTACTTACGTCAAACGTAACCCAAAACCGTGTTCACTTCCCGGACTCCGCCGAAAAGAGACCATCACGGCTACACACACGGTTGATGCGTTTTAATTCAAATCAGGTGTCAAGTTATCTACAACTGGACATTAACAAATTCCCATCTGCCACATAACCGCGGGCACAGCTTTCAAAAGTTTAAACCCTGCAGGGGTGTCCCAACTTAGCCCATGATAAGCTCTCGCGATCAACGAAGGATATACCTTCTCCTAGGAAGACCCGATCAGACTCGGAATCCCGGTTTACAAGACATTTTGACAATGGTAAAACAAGACCAGCAAAGCCGCCCGATGTGCCGACAAATCCCGATAGGAGTGGCACGTACCTCGTTCTCAGGGCACACCGGGTAAGTCAAGCTACGAGTAAAACCAGACCTCGAGTTGCCCTGAGGTGGCCCCGTAGGCTGCTCATTTCGGACCAACACTCGAAGGAGCACTGGCCCGGGGGGGCTAAAATAAAGATGACCCTCGGGCTCCGGAAACCCAAGGGAAAAAAGGGCTAGGTGAGGCAAATGGCAAAACCAAGGTTGGGCCTTGCTGGAGGAGTTTTATTCAAAGCGAACTGTCAAAGGGGTCCCATAAATCACCCAACCGCGTAAGGAACGCAAAACCCGGGAACATAACACCGGTATGACGGAAACTAGGGCGGCAAGAGTGGAACAAAACACCAGGCATAAGGCCTAGTCTTCCACCCTTTACCAAGTATATAGATGCATTAATTAAATAAGAGAATATTGTGATATCCCAACATAATCCTGTCCACCATGGGGCAATCTTTAACTTCACCTGCAACTAACAACGCTATAAGAGGGGCTGAGCAAAAGCGGTAACATAGCCAAGCAATGGTTTGCTAGGAAGGGTGCAAAAGGTTAGAGGCTGACATGGCAATTTGGGAGGCTTGGTAAACAGGTGATAGGTAGCATAGCAAAGCAATAGAATGAAGCAACTAGCATAACAATGATAGTAGTGAGATCCAGGGTAGCGGTCATCTTGCCTGAAATCCCGCTAGGAAGAAGAACGAGTCCATGAAGAAGACGAACGGGAGTAGTCGAACGAATCCTCACAACTCCGAAACGAAACCGAAGCTAACGAGAGAAGCAAACCGGAAAGAAGCAAACAACATGGTAAACAAGCAAGCATAAACATGTCATGATGCACAAACAAGTATGATGCATGTCCGGTTTAATGAGGCATGGCATGGCAAAGTGCAACAAGCAACACTACAAGTTAAGTGGAGCTCAATATGCAACGAGTTGCATATTGACAAAACACCACATTGACATATTTAGTTTAATCTCGGTTATGTACCCATCAATAATAAATGTTGATTAACATGGCAAGAGGTGAAGCATAAGTAAACTAACTATTTAGGCAAGTTTAAATGAGGCCGGAACAACAAACAATAATTTCGGAAAATCCTCATGTGCATATTTTAGATTTGGTACTGTTCTGCCCTAAACCATATTTTAAGGTTGTTAAACAGGAAAATAAAGTTGACCATGTTATTCTATGCATTTTCCACCCCATTTACATATAAAGTTTATTTAAAACGGAGCAACGGTTATTTAGTTATGAAATAAATCATTTTAACATGGCATTTGAGAAAAACTTAATCAAACAGCATTTTAAACATTTTGAACATGGATGAAAGTGGCATATTATTAAACTACACAAAATTCTAAGCATTTTACATGTATAACTTATTTACATCCGAAGCACGGTTCAAGAGTTATTAATGCATGAATATGAGGGACTTTTCTGTAAAACTGAAGTCTCTGGATAATAGACAAATTCGCAGGCGGGGAAAAAAACAAGACATGGGCCGAAACTGGCTGGGCCGATCGGTGAAAAAACAGAGAGGCGCTGGGGGCTGCTCACCATGGGCTCTGGCCCAGTCGGTGGAGGAGGAAGCAGCGGGCAAAGCCAGCTGGACCGAGCCGAGGCCGGCCCAGGCGCGTGCGGTCATGGGACTTGGCGCGGTCAATGGCGATGAGGGGAGACCGGTTCGGGTCGATGCAGTCAAACGGGCAAGCGGCTTCGCTGCCAGATCGGGCGCGGGGTCAACGGCGAGCTCCTGCGTCGGGACGTCCATGGCGGCTGGGGACTTGGCGGATCCAGGCGGGGCTGGAAGCAGAGGAATCTGGCGGGTGGCGCAGGTGGTCTCCGGCGAGGGCACTGGTGGTCGGTGACGGGGCCTAGCCGGCGGGATCCGGCAGGAACGGGCAAAGGCTGCGGAGATGGCCGGCGACATCGACCTGCGAAGGGAGAGAGAAACCATGAGAGAGTAGAGAGACGGAGAGGGAGCGACGAAGAGAGAGGAAGGCAGGGAAGGCGGCCTGGTTCTGGTCAACGGGGAAAACGGGGTGCAGTCCAGGTGGCTGAGAGCGCCGGCGGCGACGAGCTGCAGAAGGGCAGACGAGGACTGGAGCAGCGGGAGAGGCAGAGGATAGCGGGAATGGCTTGGAGCTCCATGCCTATCCATGGCTATCTGCTGCAACACGAGAAGAGGTGGGGAGGAGGCAAGGACGAAGAGGGAAGGAAGGAGGAGGGGACGAGGCACTGCGGAAGGAGAAGGCGCGAAGAACAAGGGAGATGGTCGGGGGCTGGCTAGGATTGGGCAGTGGATCTCGGTGGGGATTGGCCGGCTAGGGAAAACGAGGAAGGAGGGAGGCGCATGTTGGGTGAATCGGGTAGGGGAGATCCCGAGGGGGATTCGGTGGAGTGGCGGCGGCGTGGGGATGGATGGGACATGAGGCCTAGAAATTAGGGTTGGGCTGTTTAAATAGCTAGGAGGACTAGCTTAGGGGCAAAACGAACCCTCCGATCAAGATTGAACGGTCGAGAAAAATACGCTACGAGAGTCCAAATAAGAAAACGGGGATGTTTTATAGACGTTAGGGGATGATCCGAACTCATCGGTCACGACCGCTCGGGTCGGGTTCGAGGGAGTTTCGGACGCGCGCGCGAGGGGGCTGCGAGCTGGCAAGAGAGGTTAGGTGGTCACGGTCAAGAGGGATGCGAAACCCTGATTGGTCTGGAACGGCCAACAAAAGCGAGGGGGACACGGCAACTACGAGTGGATGCAAGTTTTATGAAAATGATGCCGATGCAATGCGAATGATGACATGAGACGAGATGCATAACAAGAACAAAATGCAAAACAAAAGACAAAAACCCAACCATGGAGAAAAAAATAAATCACATAGCTGGAAATGGCAAGAGTCGGAGTTACGAATATGGAAAGTTGTATCCGGGGCGTTACAACACTCCACCACTACGAGAGGATCTCATCCCGAGATCTAGGATGGCACCGGAGAGAAACGGAAGAGGAAGAGAAGAGGTAAACTAAGTTGCTTCTTCGACAAACGAGTGAAACCATGAACCTTGAGATGTTGAGCAAAATGAAAGAAAGAAAACAACGAAGATGAGCAAAGTTGAAAACACTCCGTTAGAAAAGAGGAACAACGGATACGACGAGAACCAAGAGGTTTAGTGATAAGATAGATATTGAAACCACTCCGGTTAAAACTAGATAGATAAAGAATAAGATTGATATCATTTGGGCAGCACTCCGACTGAAAGAAGAAGGAAAACTTGATAAGATGAAAAGAACTTGAAAAGAGGACACGACACTCCGGTTAAATGGATAAGCATGAAAAGAACACGACCTCAATTCGAGAAGATGAGTGAAGAGCACAACATCACAATGCCTCCGGAAGAAATGAAAGAATGGAATGGGATGAATGGAGGAAAATTTGATCTTGAAAGAGCACGCTTACAGGAAATGCTAGAACGCAGTTGTTGGATTATCAACAACGAAAGGACAAGCTTGTTGTGGGCTTATGGGAGATAACTCAAAATTATGAGGTGACAAACAGCCACAAACGAAAAATAAATGATTGCTTGAGAGCAATGAAGAGATGAAAACTGCTTTTGCCGAGAGGATAGGAGAAAACTTGGATCTTAGATAAGCACCACAATAGCAACATTCCTTAGAGAAGGCTTTAGGTGAAATCTATACCAAGATGACTCCCAAGATGAGATTGATGGATTTAAAATACCTCATTCTAGACAACATGTGAATTGCGAAACCTGAATGGAAATTGCCAAGAATGATGTAACACCACCTCAAAAGCTAAGGTAGAAATAATTGCACTTTGGAATGCAAGAAGAAGAATACTTGAATGCCTCAAAACAAAACATGTTTTGAGCACCATGTTTATTTTAGAGTATAGCTTAGCAGATCATAACTTCGAGAGAAATCTTGAAGAACAATTGAAGAATGAAAGGAATCCTTCACGAACCACCATGTAGAACCTCCATGAACAAACCGGTAATAAAAGGATGATAAAAAGAAAGAGAAGTTGACAACACAAGGTGAAGCCTTGCGATGATTTAGATGGAGCTTCGCGACGAGATAATGCGGAAAACTTGGAACTCCGAAAAAGAAAAGATGAAACACTAGAACCGAGAATTACTTCATCATGAACAAACTCCGAAGGAAGGGATTAAACACTTGAATGAAACAAGAATAAGAATTACATTATGCGTATCCTTCACCAATTTAAATTGATGACAAGCAACGGATTTGTCATACTACTTATTCTTCTTGAGGGATTAAGGATAGAGATAGTGCAAACTTGAGAAGGTATTGATGGAACCACCGGTGGGATTTGGAAACAACAAATGAATGAATGAATTGATACGATGACGAATGAAGAGAAATCTTGAACGAACCACCGTAAGAATTAAAAAAACAAACAAAGAAAAGATAGCAAAACATTGGGAAGAATTAGAAAATGAACGAAGACACTTGAGGGGATTTAGATACAAGAGAACAAAGAGATCATGAACTGATCAGAGGGTATTTGAATGATGCACCGGTTAGATTTGGAGAACAAGAGTTGAAGGTTGAGAATGAGTAATATTCAGAAATGATGGCATTCGGATTATCAAGAAAGGAAGCAACTCCTGAAATGCGTCGGATGGCTGAAAGGAATTCTCACAGTCGAAAACAATTATGAGAGGATGGCATCAAGCTAGAACCATGAATCTTCGAGAGAAGGGACAAGATTTAGAGGAAAAACTCTTCTTCAATCTTCAACTGATGATGAGAAACACCACCAAAATTACTGAGATACTCTGGGAGAATGAAAAGCGAAGAGGTTGAGCCAACAATCAAAAGAATTTGAAAGCGATCTTGGAGAAGGCATGTGACTGAAGGAATCCATTCTTACGTCACACTTTGAAAAGAATTTGGGAAAAGCTCTGGAATAATTAGCAGAGTCAGGTAAGATCCTGGGAAAAGACCTGTGGGTTAGGGCCCACTGAAAAGGAACACCGTTGAAATAATTACTTGAAAAGGAGATTGCACCGATTTAATTAAATGGCTTGAATGGAAACACGAACCTTCCGAGATATCTTCTACACTTCGGATATGAACTAGGAGAGGTGAATAAATAAGAGAGCCTTGGATAAGAAATTCACATGGGAAGATATGTGAAACGAAAGAAAGAGATATGATCAACACCGAAAGCTTGAATTAAATCCACCGGAAAAGAATACGAGAATGAAGATTGATGAACTTGAAGCTCGTGAGCATCTTCACGAGGGATCACCGGATCAGAACATTGATTGAAAAGAGCGAAGAGACATCACATGAATAAATGGATACTTGATTAAGAAATTTGGGTCCTTGAAGAAAAAGGGTGGGAGGGCGGGAAAACAAAGACAACTTGGGCGGATGAAACAAACACCGGTGAGAAAACTTAGAGTTGATCTGGCGGATGTTGAAAATGATCGGATCCACTTGAAGAGAAGCACACTAGTTGGAAAAAAGTTGACATGACAACCTTAGTGATCAAGAAGGATTAGTACTCCCATAAAAATATGAGAACACCGCTTGAAAGGTATGGAATCAACACTCGACTTTGAAGCAACTCGAATACCACAAATAAAATAAAACAAAGGATTTGGCTTGCAGAATAAGCCGGAACAAACATATGATAGATCCCATATCGTATCATGTGTCCGTTGGAAAGATATCCTACGAGCTACTTGAATTCCCACCTATAAACTCCCGAAACTTTCTGGTTATGCAATCTGGTGTTGGGGATACAGGGGAAGCAATATATCTCACCCAAACTAACAATACCTACATCCAAGCTGTATCCATCCGTCAACACATAACCAAGAAACCTTCGGAAGTCGTGTACCTCAACCTCCGTAAAGCATCTGTTATATGAGTTATGGCAATACTCCCGAACTCCCCAGTACTGGGTGACGTCGAGGTTATCTCACCAACAACTGCATAAAAGAGATTTTCGATGTCAGCAAAACTCAGGTATTCCAGAACTGCAACGATAAAATTGTGACGACAACACCTCGGAGCTCAACTCCCCGGGTCACTGCCACATAAAAGACAGGAGGCACCAAGAATAATGTTCTCGTCACAAAACCATCAGAACGATTCCAAGATACCCGCGTGATCCTAAAAAAATAGTGAAATTTGAGGAGAGGAAAGACAAAACATCTACGTCAGGAGACCTCACCAAAGCGATGAAGGGGGCTGAGGAGTAAAAAGAATCCTACTCTCCGATATATATAATCCTAAGACTCAAAAATAGTTTTCCTCTAGACTCAACAACGGCCAACAATCAAGGGGGCTCCTATGGTCGGTCGAGGCTCTGATTACCAACTTGTCACGCCCAATATGCGATACTATCCTAAAGAGACTCGAAGGTCCCACCAAGGATAGAACCGCATATTGAAACGCTTTTGCAAGGTGGATATCATTACATCAACATTACATAATAGATGTGGATACATACAAAAGGCATACAATGCCACATGAATATAACAATACATCATACATAAGAGCAACATCCGACTACGGATGAAACACAAACAGAAACTCAAACGACATCCACCCTGCTATCCCAGGCTGCCGACCTGGAACCTATCCCCTGATTGAAGAAGCAGAAGAAGATCTCAACATAAACAAGCATCGCTCTTGCATCATGATCATCGCATAACCTGTACGTGCAACTGTTGTTGTAGTAATCTGTGAGCCACGAGGACTCAACAATCCCATTACCATGGGTATCAAGACTAGCAAAGCTTAAAGGGAAAGGAAGGGGTAAAGTGGTGAGGCTGCAGCAGCGACTAAGCATATATGGTGGCTAACATACACAAATAAGAGCGAGAAGAGAACAAATGGAACGGTCGCGAAGCTAGCAATGATCAAGAAGTGATCCTGAACTCCTACTTATGTCAAACATAACCCAAAACCGTTTTCACTTCCCGGACTCCGCCGAAAAGAGACCATCACGGCTACACACATGGTTGATGCATTTTAATTTGAATCAGGTGTCAAGTTATCTACAACCGTACATTAACAAATTCCCATCTGCCACATAACCGCGGGCACGAGTTTCGAAAGTTTAAACCCCGCAGGGGTGTCCCAACTTAGCCCATGATAAGCTCTCGCGATCAACAAAGGATATACCTTCTCCCAGGAAGACCCGATCAGACTCGGAATCCCGGTTTACAAGACATTTCGACAATGGTAAAACAAGACCAGCAAAGCCGCTCGATGTGCCGACAAATCCCGATAGGAGTCGCACGTACCTCGTTCTCAGGGCACACCGGATAAGTCAAGCTACGAGTAAAACCAGACCTCGAGTTGCCCCGAGGTGGCCCCGCAGGCTGCTCATTTCGGACCAACACTCGAAGGAGCACTGGCCCGGGGGGGCTAAAATAAAGATGACCCTCGGGCTCCGAAAACCCAAGGGAAAAAAGGGCTAGGTGAGGCAAATGGTAAAACCAAGGTTGGGCCTTGTTGGAGGAGTTTTATTCAAAGCGAACTGTCAAGGGGGTCCCATAAATCACCCAACCGCGTAAGGAACGCAAAATCCGGGAACATAACACCGGTATGACGGAAACTAGGGCGGCA
The DNA here is from genome assembly GCF_018294505.1 of Triticum aestivum. Taxonomy (NCBI): domain Eukaryota; kingdom Viridiplantae; phylum Streptophyta; class Magnoliopsida; order Poales; family Poaceae; genus Triticum; species Triticum aestivum. The sequence goes on along the minus strand of NC_057798.1, from coordinate 159,378,687 downwards.
AGAGTGGAACAAAACACCAGGCATAAGGCCTAGTCTTCCACCCTTTACCAAGTATATAGATGCATTAATTAAATAAGAGAATATTGTGATATCCCAACATAATCATGTCCACCATGGGGCAATCTTCAACTTCACCTGCAACTAACAACTCTATAAGAGGGGCTGAGCAAAAGCGGTAACATAGCCAAGCAATGGTTTGCTAGGAAGGGTGCAAAAGGTTAGAGGCTGACATGGCAATTTGGGAGGCTTGGTAAACAGGTGATAGGTAGCACAACAAAGCAATAGAACGAAGCAACTAGCATAGCAATGATAGTAGTGAGGTCTAGGGTAGCGGTCATCTTGCCTGAAATCCCGCTAGGAAGAAGAACGAGTCCATGAAGAAGACGAACGGGAGTAGTCAAACGAATCCTCACAACTCCGGAACGAAACCGAAGCTACGAGAGAAGCAAACCGGAAAGAAGAAAACAACATGGTAAACACACAAGCATAAACATGTCATGATGCACAAACAAGTATGATGCATGTCCGGTTTAATGAGGCATGGCATGGCAAAGTGCAACAAGCAACACTACAAGTTAAGTGGAGCTCAATATGCAACGAGTTGCATATTGACAAAACACCACATTGACATATTTAGTTTAATCTTGGTTATGTACCCATCAATACTAAATGTTGATTAACATGGCAAGAGGTGAAGCATAAGTAAACAAACTATTTAGGCAAGTTTAAATGAGGCCGGAACAACAAACAACAATTCCGGAAAATCCTCATGTGCATATTTTAGATTTGGTACTGTTCTTCCCTAAACCATATTTTAAGGTTGTTAAACAGGAAAATAAAGTGGACCATGTTATTCTATGCATTTTTCACCCCATTTACATATAAAGTTTATTTAAAATGGAGCAACGGTTATTTAGTTATGAAATAAATCATTTTAACATGGCATTTGAGCAAAACTTAATCAAACAGCATTTTAAACATTTTTAACTTGGATGAAAGTGGCATATTATTAAACTACACAAAATTCTAAGCATTTTACATGTATAACTTATTTACATCCGAAGCACGGTTCAAGAGTTATTAATGCATGAATATGAGGGACTTTTCTGTAAAACTGCAGTCTCTGGATAATAGACAAATTTGCAGGCAGGGAAAAAACAAGATATGGGCCGAAACTGGCTGGGCCGATCGGTGAAAAAACAGAGAGGCGCTGGGGGCTGCTCACCATGGGCTCTGGCCTAGTCGGTGGAGGAGGAAGCAGCGGGCAGAGCCAGCTGGACTGAGCCGAGGCCGGCCCAGGCGTGTGCGGTCATGGGACTTGGCGCGGTCAACGGCGAGGAGGGGAGACCGGTTCGGGGCGATGCAGTCAAACGGGCGAGCGGCTTCGCTGCCAGATCGAGCGCAGGGTCAACGGCGAGCTCCTGCGTCGGGACGTCCATGGCGGCTAGGGACTTGGCGGATCCAGGCGGGGCTAGAAGCAGAGGAACCTGGCGGGCGGCGCAGGTGGTCTCCGGCGAGGGCACCGGTGGCCGGTGACGGGGCCCAGCCGGCGGGATCCGGCAGGAACGGGCAAAGGCGGCGGAGATGGCCGGCGACGTCGACCTTCGAAGGAAGAGAGAAACCATGAGAGAGCACAGAGACGGAGAGGGAGCGACGAAGAGAGAGGAGGGCAGGGAAGGCGGCCTGGTTCTGGTCAACGGGGAAGACGGGGTGTAGTCCAGGTGGCTGAGAGCGCCGGCGGCGACGAGCTGCAGAAGGGCCGACGAGGACTGGAGCAGTGGGAGAGGCAGAGGATAGCGGGAGCGGCTTGGAGCTCCATGCCCATCCATGGCTATCTGCTGCAACACGAGAAGAGGTGAGGAGGAGGCAAGGACGAAGAGAGAAGGAAGGAGGAGGCGCGAAGAACAAGGGAGATGGTCGGGGGCTAGCTGGATTGGGCAGTGGATCTCGGTGGGGATTGGCCGGCTAGGGAAAACAAGGAAGGAGGGAGGCGCAGGTTGGGTGAATCGGGCAGGGGAGATCCCGAGGGGGATTCGGTGGAGTGGCGGCGGCGTGGGGATGGATGGGACATGATGCCTAGAAATTAGGGTTGGGCTGTTTAAATAGCTAGGAGGACTAGCTTAGGGGCAAAACGGACCCTCCGATCAAGATTGAACGGTCGAGAAAAATACGCTAGGAGAGTCCAAATAAGAAAACGGAGATGTTTTATAGACGTTAGGGGATGATCCGAACTCATCGATCACGACCGCTTGGGTCGGGTTCGGGGGAGTTTCGGACGCGCGCGCGAGGGGGCTGCGAGCTGGCAAGAGAGGTTAGGTGGTCACGGTCAAGAGGGAAGCGAAACCCTGATTGGTCTGGAACTGCCAACAAAAGCGAGGGGGGACATGGCAACTACGAGCCGATGCAAGTTTTATGAAAACGATGCCGATTCAATGCGAATGATGACATGAGATGAGATGCATAACAAGAACAAAATGCAAAACAACAGACAAAAACCCAACCACGGAGAAAAAAATAAATCACATAGCCGGAAATGGCAAGAGTCGGAGTTACGAATATGGAAAGTTGTATCTGGGGCGTTACACTTGGGCATCCCCAAGCTTAGGCTCTTGCCACTCCTTATTCCATAATCCATCAAATCTTTACCCAAAACTTGAAAACTTCACAACACAAAACTCAACAGAAAATCTCATGAGCTCCGTTAGCAAGATAAAACAAACCACCACTTTAAGGTACTGTAATGAACTCATTCTTTATTTATATTGGTGTTAAACCTACTGTATTCCAACTTCTCTATGGTTCATACCCCCCGATACTAGCCATAGATTCATCAAAATAAGCAAACAACACACGAAAAACAGAATCTGTCAAAAACAGAACAGTCTGTCGTAATCTGTAACTTTCAAATACTTCTGGAACCCCAAAATTTGTACCAAAATAGGAATCCCTAGGCAATTTGTTTATTAATCTTCTGCAAGAAGAATCAACTGACAATCACATTCCTGTGATTTATTAAAAAAATTCTCATGCGTGCAAAAGTTTCTGTTTTCCAGCAAGATCAAATTAACTATCACCCAAGATGATCCTATAGGTTCTACTTGGCACAAACACTAATTAAAACATAAAACCACATCTAACCAGAGGATGGATGAAATATTTATTGAATAACAGCAAGGAAAAATATTAGGTTGTCTCGCAACAAGCGCTTTTCTTTAAAGCCTTTTAGCAAGGCATTGATAATTTTAATGATGCTCACATGAAAGACAAGAATTGAAGCGCAAAGAGAGCATCATGAAACACGTGACAAACACATCTAAGTCTAAAATACTTCCTTTGCATAGTAATATTATAAGCAAACAAATTATCAAGGCAAACAAAAACTAACATATGCAAGGAAGAAGAAAGGAACAATAGCAATCTCAACATAACGAGAGGAAATTTTGTAACATGAAAATTTCTACAATCATATTTTCCTCTCTCATAATAATTACTGATACGTCTCCGTTGTATCTATAATTTTGATTGTTCCATTCCAATATTCTACAACTTTCATACACTTTTGGCAACTTTTGATACTATTTTTGGGACTAACATATTGATCCAGTGCCCAGTGCCATTTCCTGTTCGTTGCATGTTTTATGTTTCGCAGAAACCCCATATCAAACGGAGTCCAAACGGGATAAAAACAGACGGAGAATATTTTTGGAATATTTATGATTTTTGGGAAGAAAAATCAACGCGAGATGGTGCCCGAGGGGGCCACGAGGCAGGGGGGCGCGCCCTAGGGGGGCAGGCGCGCCCCTGACCCTCGTGGGCACCCCATAAGGCGGTTGATGCTCTTCTTTTGCCGCAAGAAAGCTAATTTTTGGGAAAAAATCATGGCGAAGGTTTCAATTCAATCGGAGTTACGGATCTCCGGATATATAAGAAAAGGTGAAAGGGCAGAATCTGGGAACGTAGAAACAGAGAGAGACAGAGAGACAGATCAAATCTCGGAGGGGCTCTCGCCCCTCCCACGCCATGGAGTCCATGGACCAGAGGGGAAACCCTTCTCCATCTAGGGAGAAGGTCAAGGAAAAAGAAGAAGAAGGGGGGCTCTCTCCCCCTCGCTTCCAGTGGCACTGGAACACCGCCGGGGGCCACCATCATCACCGCGATCTTCACCAACACCTCCACCATCTTCCCCAACATCTCCGTCACCTTCCCCCATCTATATTCAGTGGTCCACTCTCCCGCCACCCGTTGTACCCTCTACTTGAACATGGCGCTTTATGCTTCATATTATTATCCAATGATGTGTTGCCATCCTATGATGTCTGAGTAGATTTTTGTTGTCCTACCGGTGATTGATGAATTGCTATGATTGGTTTAATTTGCTTGTGATTATGTTGCTGTCCTATTGTGCCCTCCATGTCGTGCAAGCGTGAGGGATTCCCGCTATAGCGTGTTGCAATACGTTCATGATTCGCTCATAGTGGGTTGCTTGAGTGACAGAAGCATAAACCCGAGTAAGGGGGTTGTGGCGTATGGGATAAAGGGGACTTGATGCTTTAATGCTATGGTTGGGTTTTACCTTAATGATCTTTAGTAGGTGCGGATGCTTGCTAGAGTTCCAATCATAAGTGCATATGATCCAAGAAGAGAAAGTAGGTTAGCTTATGCCTCTCCCACATAAAACTTGCTATCGGTCTAGTAAAGTAGTCAATTCCTTAGGGACAATTTCACAACCCCTACCACCACTTTTCCACACTCGCTATATTTACTTTATTTCTTCTTTATCTAAACAGCCCCTAGTTTATATTTGCGTGCTCTTTGTATTCTTGCAAACCTATCCAACAACACCTACAAAGTCCTTCTAGTTTCATACTTGTTTTAGGTAAAGCGAACGTCAAGCGTGCGTAGAGTTGTATCGGTGGTCGATAGAACTTGAGGGAATATTTGTTCTACCTTTAGCTCCTCGTTGGGTTCGACACTCTTACTTATCGAAAGAGGCTACAATTGATCCCCTATACTTGTGGGTTATCAATTACATGTGGGATCATAAGCAAATTCAACAAAATAGCTGTTACATAAAATATTTTCAACACAATCCACATGCATGCAAAGTTGATACTCTTCCGAAATAGTGGAATTATCATTAACTAAAGTCATGACCTCTCCAAACCCACCTTTATCAAAAACTTCATAAGATTGAACATTATCCAGATATGTGGGATCTAAAGTTGACACTCTTCCAAACCCACTTTCAGTATTATTGCAAACATTATTCTCAATCTCATATTCATCATGGGGCTTAAATAAAATTTCAAGATTATAAGAAGAATCACCCCAATCATGATCATTGCAACAAGTAGTGGACATAGCAAAACTAGCATCCCCAAGCTTAGGGTTTTTCATATCGTTAACACAATTGACATTAATAGAATTTATCATAAAATCATTGCAATCATGCTTTTTATTCAAGGAGTTATCGTGAATCTCTTCATAAATTTCTTCATCGCAATTTTAAGATTCACGAATTTCAAGCAAAACCTCATCAAGGTAATCTAGTGCACTCAAATCACTAGGATTTGGTTCATCATAATTGGATCTCTTTAAAAGATTGGCAAGCATATGAGGATCCATAGATCTTAGGTTCACTGTTTAGCAATAAATAAACAACTATTCCAACCAAACGAGCAAACGAGCCAAGTAATACATCAAAGCAAGCGAAAAGATGAACATAAGAGGGGCGAATAAAACGGAAAGGGTGAAGTGGGGGAGAGGAAAACGAGAGGCAAATGGTAAATAATGTAATGTGGGGGATAAGGGTTTGTGATGGGTACTTGGTATGTCTTGACTTGTGCGTAGACCACCACGGCAACAGCGCCAGAAATCCTTATTGCTACCTCTTGAGCATGCGTTGGTTTTCCCTTGAAGAGGAAAGGGTGATGCAGCAAAGTAGCATAAGTATTTCCCTCAGTTTTGAGAACCAATGTATCAATCAAGTAGGAGGCTACACGCAAATCCCTCATACCTACACAAACAAATAAGAACCTTGCAACCAACACGATAAAGGGGTTGTCAATCTCTTCATGGCCACTTGCAAAAGTGAGATATGATAGAGATAATAATAAGATAAATATTTTTGGTATTTCTATGATATAGATTGGAAATAAAAGATTGCAAAATAAAATAGATCGGAAACTTATATGACGGAAAATAGACCCGGGAGCCATAGGTTTCACTAGTGGCTTCTCTCAAGATAGCATAAGTATTACGGTGGGTGAACAAACTACTGTAGAGCAATTGATATAAAAGTGCATAGTTACGAGAATATCTAGGCATGATCATGTATATAGGCATCACGTCCGTGACAGGTAGATCGAAAGGATTCTGCATGTACTCCTATTAATCCACACATCGACCGCTATCTAGCATGCATCTAGAGTATTAAGTTCATAAGAACAGAATAACGCATTAGGCAAGATGACATGATGTAGAGGGATAAACTCAAGCAATATGATATAAACCCCATCTTTTTATCATCGATGGCAACAATACAATACGTGCCTTGCTGCCCCTGCTGTCACTGGGAAAGGACACCGCAAGATTGAACCCAAAGCTAAGCACTTCTCCCATTGCAAGAAAGATCAATCTAGTAAGCCAAACCAAACTGATAATTCGAAGAGACTTGAAAAGATAACCAATCATACATAAAAGAATTCAGAGGAGATTCAAATACTGTTCATAGATAATCTTTATCATAAACTCACAATTCATCGGATCTCGACAAACACACCGCAAAAAGAATTACATCGAATAGATCTCCAAGAAGATCGAGGAGAACTTTGTATTGAGATTCAAAGAGAGAGAAGAAGCCATCTAGCTAATAGCTATGGACCCGAAGGTCTGTGGTAAACTACTCACACTTCATTGGAGAGGCTATGGTGTTGATGTAGAAGCCCTCTGTGATTGATTCCCCCTTCGGCGGAGCGCTAGAAAAGGCCCCAAGACGGGATCTCACGGGTAAAGAAGGTTGTGGCGGTGGAAATAGGGTTTCATGCTGCTCCTGGATGTTTTCAGGGTATATGAGTATATATAGGCGAAGAAAGTCGGTCAGGGGAGCCACGAGGGGCCCACGAGAGTGGGGGCGTGCCTACCCCCGGGGCGCGCCTCCCTGCCTCGTGGCCGCCTTGTTTCCTTCTTGACGCCCACTCCAAGTCTCCTCGATTGCGTTTGTTCCCAAAATAACTCTCCCGAAGGTTTCATTCCGTTTGGACGCCGTTTGATATTCCTTTTCTGCGAAACACTGAAATAGGCAAAAACAACAATTTGGGCTAGGCCACCGGTTAATGGGTTAGTCCCAAAAATAATATACAAGTGCTTAGTAAAGCCCATTAAATATCCAAAATAGGTAATATAATAGCATGAAACAATCAAAAATTATAGATATGTTGGAGATGTATCAGTCCTTCATTGACTGACCATCCACCTTGTGGTCATGGGTGAATTATGTGATCATGGAGTGGTTGACGCTAAGTCCTCGTTCCTCCATCCCTTTGCACTTGAAGATATCCTGTTCCACTGCTTCGAGCCTGGCCTCCATGCTTCCAGTCTTCTTAGGCCCTTCAACGTCCCAGATGTGGAGCACCCTGATGCCTGCTAAAACTAAGTCGGTATTTCCCCAAAGAGGAAGGGATGATGCAGCACCGTGATGGTAGGTATTTCCCTCAGTGATGAGACCAAGGTTATCAAACCAGTAGGATAACCATGCAACACAACGTACACAACCCCTGCACACAAACAACAAATACTCGCAACCCGACGTGTTAAAGGGGTTGTCAATCCCTTTCGGGTAACGATGCCATAAATTGGCGAGGAGACGGGATAAAGTTGTAATAGATAGGATAAATGGAGTGCAAATAAAATAAAGTGCAGCAAGGTATTTTTGTATTTTTGGTTTATTAGAACTGAAAATAAAAGCAAAGGAAAATAGACCACAAAGGCAAATATATTAAAGAGACCTAGGGGCCGTAGGTTTCACTAGTGGCTTCTCTCGAGAAAAATAGCAAACGGTGAGAAAACTTCATGTCAATGATCATTATATAGGCATCACGTCCAAGATTAGTAGACCGACTCCTGCCTGCATCTACTACTATTACTCCACACATCGACTCTATGCAGCATGCATCTAGTGTATTAAGTTCATGAAAAAATGGAGTAATGCAATAAGAACAATGACATTATGTAGACAAGATCTATTTATGTAGAAATAGAAGCCATCTTGTTATCCTTAATAGCAACGATACATATGTGTCGTTTCCCCTTCTGTCACTGGGATCAAGCACCGTAAGATCGAACCCATCACAAAGCACCTCTTCCCATTGCAAAATAAATAGATAAAGTTGGCCAAACAAAACCCAAATATCAGAGAAAAAATATGAGGCTATAATCAATCATGCATATAAGAGATCAAAGAAGACTCAAATAACTTTCATGGATAAAAACATAGATCTGATCATAAACTCAAAGTTCATCGGATACCAACAAACACACCGCAAAAGGACTTACGTCATATGGATCTCCAAGAGAACATTGCATTGATAATCAAGAGAGAGAGGAAGCCATCTAGCTACTAATTACAGAACCGTAGGTCTACAATGAACTACTCACGCATTATCGGAGAGGCACCAATGGACATGATGAACCCCTCCGTGATGGTGTCTATATTGGATCTGGTGTTTCTGGAACTTGTGGCGGCTGGAATTGATTTTCGTCGACTTCCCTAGGTTTTCTGGAATATTGGGGTATTTATAGAGCAAAGAGGCGGTGCGGGAGGCCATCAAGGTGGGCACAACACACCTGGGCGTGCCTGGGCCCCCAGGCGCGCCCTGGTGGGTTGTGCTCCCCTCGCAGCACCCCTCTGGTACTTTCTTGTCCCATACGGTGCCTTCTGGACCAGAAAAAATCCACAAAAGGTTTTGTTGTGCTTGGACTCCATTTGGTATTGATTTCCTACGATGTAAAAAACAAGGAGAAAACATCAACTGGCACTGGGCACTATGTCAATAGGTTAGTACCAAAAAATGATATAAAATGATTATAAAATGATTGTAAAACATCCAAGAATGATAATATAATAGCATAGAACAATCAAAAATTATAGATATGTTGGAGATGTATCAGCATCCCCGAGCTTAATTCCTGCTCGTCCTAGAATAGTAAATGATAAAAACAGAATTTTTGATGTGGAATGCTGCCTAACATGTTCATCAAATTATGTTTTCTTTGTAGCATGGACATTTTTACTTTTGTATGGTTCAAAGCAATAGTCTAGTTTTGACATGAAGATTTTAATACTCAAGCATATCAACAAGCAACCATGTCTTTCAAAATATCAACACTAAAGCAAGTTATCCCTAGCCCATTATGCTCAATCATTGATCCATTCATGAAACACACTCGCATATTAGCTACACCCAATGCTCAAATACGATCATAGTGCCCCTTAGTTGGTTCTTTATAAGAGAAGATGGAGACTCAAATTCAAAATACAAATTGCTTAAAGTAAAAGAAAGGCCCTTCGCAGAGGGAAGTAGGGATTTGTAGACGTGCTAGAGTTCAAAACGAAAATTGAGAGATAAAAACATTTTGGGAGGCATACTTTTCCCACCAACGAAAATGACTTAGAGTTCCCAATACTTTCCATACTAGATACATCATAAGCGGTACCCAAACAGAAAATAAAATTGATGCCTTTTTCCACCATACTTTCAATTTCCATGGCTAACCGTATCCACGGGTGCCCTCCATACCAACACTTTCCAAGGAATTTATTATTTGACAACATAAAGTAAATTCAATTTTCATTTCGAGACTTGGCATTTGCCGTACTCTCATGCAATGACAAGTGAATAAACACTCATCATGAGAATAACACATCTAGCATGGAAAACATTGGCCACCCCTCACCGCCTCGCGAGCGGTATGAGCACACAAAAGAGAAATTTATTTTGAAAATTAGAGATGGCACATGCAAATTTGCTTAGAACGGCACAAAAAATACCACATTTTGGTAGGTATAGTGGACTCATATGGCAAAACTGGTTTAAAGGGTTTTGGATGCACAAGTGGTGATGATACTTAGTGCAAAAATGAAGGCTAGCAAAAAGATTGAGGAGCACCCAACCAAGAAACGAGAAATCTCGTACCCAAGTATTAAGCATAAGTAACACCGAATAATGCACCACAAGTAGGATGTAATTTCATTGCATAACTATTAACTTTCGTGCTTGCATAGGGAATCACAAACCTTAACACCAATATTCTTACTAAAGCATCATTACTCATCAACATGACTCACATATCACATCATCATATATCAAAACCATTACTAAGAACCAAGTTTATTTTGTCCAATGATCTTAATGAAAGTTTTTATTATATCCTCCTTGGATATCTATCACTTTGGCACTATTTTCATATGTTGCTTTTAATAAGATCAAACAAATTTAAGTGAAGAACATGAGCATAATATTTCTTTCTCTCAAAATAATCTAAGTGAAGCAAGAGAGAATTTCTTCAAAATTTTACTAAATCCCAAATAAATCTAAGTGAAGCATGAGAGCATTTCTTCAAAAATAACAAAGCACACCGTGCTCAAAAAATATATAAGTGAAGCACTATAGCAATTCCAAGGCTCTAAAAGTTTAAGTGAAGCATAGGAGCAAGCATAGAAATTTTTTTGCTCTCTCAAAAAGGTGTGTACAGCAAGGAAAACACAAAGAAAAACAAGCAAAGACTCATATCATACAAGACGCTCCAAGCAAAACTCATGAAAGAATGGTGGAAAAAGGAATAAACTTTATTTCCTATTTGGGAACCGCATATGATATATCTATCATGGAAAGTGTTGGGAATTACTCGGTCATTTTCGTTGACAGGGAATGTATGCCTCTCAAAAAATTTATCTCTCAATTTAAGCCTTGAGCTCTGGCACCTCTACAAATCCCTACTTCCCTCTGCGAAGGGCCTTTCTATTTACTTTATGCAATTTTTATTTTTATTTGAGTCTCTATATTCTCTCATAAAGCACAAACTAAGGGGCCCTATTGTTGGAAAATGCCCTAGAGGCAATAATAAAATGGTTATTATTATATTTCCTTGTTCATGATAATTGTCTATTATTCATGCTATAATTGAATTTATCAGAAACCGTAATACATGTGTGAATACATAGACCACAACAAGTCCCTAGTGAGCCTCTAGTGGACTAGCTCGTTGATCAACAGATGGTCATGGTTTCCTAACCATGGACATTGGATGTCATTGATAACGGGATCACATCACTGGGAGAATGATGTGATGGATAAGACCCAATCCTAAGCATAGCACAAGATCGTGTAGTTCGTTTTTGCTAGAGCTTTTCTAATGTCAAGTATCATTTCCTTAGACCATGAGATTGTGTAACTCACGGATACCGTAGGAGTGCTTTGGGTGTACCAAACGTCACAACGTAACTGGGTCATTATAAAGGTGCAATACAGGTATCTCCGAAAGTGGCTATTGGGTTGGCATGGATCGAGACTCGGATTTGTCACTCCGTATGACGGAGAGGTATCTCTGGGCCCACTCGGTAATGCATCATCATAATGAGCTCAATGTGGCTAAGTAGTTGGTCACGGGATCATGCATTACGGAACGAGTAAAGTGACTTGCCGGTAACGAGATTGAACGAGGTATTGGGATACCGACGATCGAATCTCGGGCAAGTAACGTACCGATTGACAAAGGGAATTGTATACGGGATTGCTTGAATCCTTGACATCGTGGTTCATTCAATGAGATCATCGTGGAATATGTGGGAGCCAACATGGGTATCCAGATCCCGCTGCTGGTTATTGGTCGGAGAGTTGTCTCAGTCATGTCTGCATGATTCCCGAACCCGTAGGGTCTACACACTTAAGGTTCGATGACGCTAGGGTTATAAGGAAGATTTGTATGTGATTACCGAATGTTGTTCGGAGTCCCAAATGAGATGCCGGACGTAGTGAGGAGTTCCGAAAGGGTCTGGAGGTGAAGATTTATATATGGGAAGTCATCATACGGTCACCGGAAATATTCGGGGGTATATCGGTATTGTACCGGGACCACCGGAGGGGTTCCGGGGGTCCACCGGGAGGGTCCACCTACCCCGGAGGTCCTTATGGGATGTAGGTGGAAGGGAACCAGCCCCAAGTGGACTGGGGCACCACCCCCTAGGGCCCAGGCGCCTAGGGTTTGGGGGGGGGGGGAACACTAGAGGGGGTGCCCCCTTAGCTTGGGGGGCAAGCCCCCTCCCCCTTGGTCGCCGCCCCCCTCTAGATTCCATTTAGAGGGGCCGGCCCCCTTCCCCCTTCTCCCTATAAATAAAGGGGTGGAGGGAGGGGTGCACCACCACATTGAAGGCGCAGCCCCTCCCCTCCCCAACACCTCTCCTCCTCTGCAAGAGCTTGGCGAAGCCCTGCCAAAGAACTGCCACTCCATCACCACCACGCCGTCGTGTTGCTGCTGGAGCCCTTTTCCTCAACCTCTCCCTCCTCCTTGCTGGATCAAGGCATGGGAGACTTCACCGGGGTGCACGTCTGTTGAACACGGAGGTGCCGTTGTTCGGCGCTTAGATCGGAGTCCACCGCAATCTGAATCGCTTTCGAGTACGACTCCTTCATCCACGTTCTTGCAATGCTTCCGTCTCGCGATCTTCAAGGGTATGAAGATGCACTCCCCTCTCTCCCATTGCTAGTTACTCCATAGATTAATCTTGGTGACGCGTAGAATTTTTTTAATTTCTGCAACGATCCCCAACAGTGGCATCATGAGCTAGGTCTATGAGTAGTTTCTATGCACGAGTAGAACACAAGTTTGTTGTGGGCATCAATTTTGTCAATTTACTTGACACTACTAGTCTTATCTTGTTTCGGCGGCATCGTGGGATGAAGCAGCCCGGGCCGACCTTACACGTACGCTTACATGAGACAGGTTCCACCGATTGACATGCACCAGTTGCATAAGGTGGCTAGCGGGTGTCTGTCTCTCCCACTTTAGTCGGATCGGATTCGATGAAAAGGGTCCTTATGAAGGGTAAATAGCAATTGGCATATCACGTTGTGGTTTTGGCGTATGTAAGAAACCTTCTTGCTAGAAACCTATAGCAGCCACGTAAAAACATGCAACAACAATTAGTGGACGTCTAACTTGTTTTTGCAGCATATGCCATGTGATGTGATATGGCCAAAATGATGTGATGAATCATATATATGTGATGTATGAGATTGATCATGTTCTTGTAATAGGAATCACGACTTGCATGTTGATGAGTATGACAACCAGCAAGAGCCATAGGAGTTGTCTTAATTATTGTATGACCTGCGTGTCATTGAATAATGCCATGTAATTACTTTACTTTATTGCTAAACCGTTAGCCATAGTAGTAGAAGTAATCGTTGGCGTGACAACTTCATGAAGACACGATGATGGAGATCATGGTGTCATGCCGGTGACGATGATGATCATGGCGCCCCGAAGATGGAGATCAAAAGGAGAAAAATGATATTGGCCATATCATGTCACTATTTGATTGCATGTGATGTTTATCATGTTTTACATCTTATTTGCTTAAAACGACGGTAGAATAAATGAGATGATCCCTCATAAAATTTCAAGAAAGTGTTCCCCCTAACTGTGCATCATTGCGAAGGTTCGTTGTTTTGAAGCACCACATGATGATCGGGTGTGATAGATTCTAATGTTCGAATACAACGGGAGTAAGCCAGATTTACACATGCAAAGCACTTAGGTTGACTTGACGAGCCTAGCATGTACATGCATGGCCTCGGAACACAAGAGACCGAAAGGTCGAACATGAGTCGTATAGAAGATACGATCAACATGAAGATGTTCACCAATGATGACTAGTCCGTCTCACGTGATGATCGGACACGGCCTAGTTGACTCGGATCATGTATCACTTAGATGACTAGAGGGATGTCTGTCTGAGTGGGAGTTCATTAAATAATTTGGTTAGATGAACTTAATTATCATGAACTTAGGCTAAAATCTTTGCAATATGTCTTGTAGATCAAATGGCCCACGCTAATGTTGCCCTCAAATTCAACGCATTCCTAGAGAAAAACAAGCTGAAAGATGGTGGCAGCAACTATACGGACTGGGTCCGGAACTTGAGGATCATCCTCATAGCTGCCACGAAAGCATATGTCCTAGATGCACCGCTAGGTGAAGCACCCATTTTCCCATCAAATCAAGACGTTATGAACGCCTGGCAGTCGCAGTGATGATTACTCTCTGGTTCAGTGTGGCATGCTTTACAGCTTAGAACCGGGGCTCCAAAAGCGTTTTGAGCAGCACGGAGCATATGAGATTTCCAAGAGCTGAAAATGGTTTTCCAGGCTCATTCCCGGGTCGAGAGATATGAAGTCTCCGACAAGTTCTACAGTTGTAAGATGGAGGAGAATGGTTCTGTCAGCGAGCACATACTCAAAATGTCTGGGTTGCACAACCGCTTATCTCAGCTGGGAGTTAATCTCCCGGATGACGCGGTCATTGACAGAATCCTCCAGTCGCTCCCGCCTAGCTACAAGAGCTTTGTGATGAACTACAATATGCAGGGGATGGTGAAAACCATTCCTGAGGTATTTTCAATGCTGAAATCAGCGGAGGTGGAGATCAAAAAGGAACATCAAGTGTTGATGGTCAATAAAACCACTAGTTTCAAGAAAGGCAAGGGTAAGAAGAACTTCAAGAAGGACGGCAAGGGAGTTGCCGCGCCCGGTAAGCCAGTTGCCGGGAAGAAGCCAAAGCATGGACCCAAACCTGAGACTGAGTGCTTTTATTGCAAGGGAAGCGGACACTGGAAGCGGAACTGCCCCAAGTACTTAGCGGACAAGAAGGCCGCAACACCAAAGGTATATGTGATATACATGTAATTGATGTGTACCTTACCAGTACTCGTAGTAGCTCCTGGGTATTTGATACCGGTGCGGTTGCTCATATTTGTAACTCAAAACAGGAGCTGCGGAATAAGCGGAGACTGGCGAAGGACGAGGTGACGATGCGCGTCGGGAATGGTTCCAAGGTCGATGTGATCGCCGTCGGCACGCTACCTCTACATTTACCTACGGGATTAGTTTTAAACCTCAATAATTGTTATTTAGTGCCAGCTTTGAGCATGAACATTGTATCTGGATCTCGTTTAATACGAGATGGCTACTCATTTAAATCCGAGAATAATGGTTGTTCCATTTATATGAGAGATATGTTTTATGGTCATGCCCCGCTGGTCAATGGTTTATTCTTAATGAATCTCGAACGTGATGTTACACATATTCATAGTGTGAATACCAAAAGATGTAAGGTTGATAACGATAGTCCCACATACTTTTGGCACTGCCGCCTTGGTCACATTGGTGTCAAGCGCATGAAGAAGCTCCAAGCAGATGGACTTTTGGAGTCTCTTGATTACAAATCATTTGACACATGTGAACCATGCCTCATGGGCAAAATGACCAAGACTCCGTTCTCCGGAACAATGGAGCGAGCAACCAATTTATTGGAAATCATACATACGGATGTGTGCGGTCCAATGAGTGTTGAGGCTCGCGGAGACTATCGTTATGTTCTCACCCTCACTGATGACTTAAGTAGATATGGGTATGTCTACTTGATGAAACACAAGTCTGAGACCTTTGAAAAGTTCAAGGAATTTCAGAATGAGGTAGAGAATCAACGTGACAGAAAAATAAAGTTCTTACGATCAGATCGTGGGGGAGAATATTTGAGCAATGAATTTGGTATGCACTTAAGGGAATGTGGAATTTTTTCACAACTCACGCCGCCTGGAACACCTCAGCGTAACGGTGTGTCCGAATGTCGTAATCGCACTCTATTGGATATGGTGCGATCTATGATGTCTCTCACCAATTTATCGCTATCATTTTGGGGATACGCTCTAGAGACAGCTACATTCACTTTAAATAGGGCACCGTCTAAATCCGTTGAGACGACATCGTATGAATTATGGTTTGGGAAGAAACCTAAGCTGTCGTTTCTAAAAGTTTGGGGATGCGATGCTTCTGTAAAGAAACTTCAACCTGAAAAGCTCAAACCCAAGTCAGAAAAATGCGTCTTCATAGGATACCCTAAGGAAACCATTGGGTATAGCTTCTATCTCAGATCCTAAGGCAAGATCTTTGTCGCCAAGAACGGGTCCTTTCGGGAGAAAGAGTTTCTCTC
The DNA here is from genome assembly GCF_018294505.1 of Triticum aestivum. Taxonomy (NCBI): domain Eukaryota; kingdom Viridiplantae; phylum Streptophyta; class Magnoliopsida; order Poales; family Poaceae; genus Triticum; species Triticum aestivum. The sequence continues at coordinate 159,362,418 of NC_057798.1, read as the reverse complement.
AAGAGAAGTAAGTGGGAGGAAAGTAGAACCTGATGAAGTACTGCCTCTTGAACCGGAAAGTAGCGCAGCTTAGGAACATGTTTATGTGGTGCCTACACCGACCAGAGAGGAAGTTAATGATGATGATCAAGGTACTTTGGATCAAGTTGCTACTGAACTTCGTAGGTCCACAAGGACACGTTCCACACCAGAATGGTATGGCAACCCTGTCCTGGAAATCATGTTGTTAGACAACGGTGAACCTTCAAACTATGAAGAAGCAATGGCGGGCCCAAATTCTAACAAATGGCTTGAAGCCATGCAATCCGAGATAGGATCCATGTATGAAAACAAAGTATGGACTTTGACAGACTTGCCCGATGATCGGAGAGCGATAGAAAATAAATGGATCTTTAAGAAGAAGACGGACGCAGATGGTAATGTTACCATCTATAAGGCTCGACTATGCGCTAAGGGTTATCGACAAGTTCAAGGGGTTGACTACGATGAGACCTTCTCACCCGCAGCGAAGCTGAAGTCCGTCTGAATCATGTTAGCAATTGCCACATTCTATGATTATGAGATATGACAAATGGACGTCAAAATAGCATTCCTTAACGACTTCCTTAAGGAAGAATTGTATATGATGCAGCCGGAAGGTTTTGTCGATCCTAAGATTGCTAACAAGGTATGCAAGCTCCAGCGCTCCATCTATGGGCTGGTGCAAGCATCTCGGAGTTGGAACATTTGCTTTGATGAAATGATCAAAGCGTTTGGGTTTATGCAGACTTATGGAGAAGCCTGCGTTTACAAGAAAGTGAGTGGGAGCTCTGTAGCATTTCTCATATTATATGTGGATGACATACTGTTGATGGGAAATGATATAGAACTCTTGGAGAGCATAAAGGCCTACTTGAATAAGTGTTTTTGAATGAAGGACCTTGGAGAAGCTGCATACATATTAGGCATCAAGATCTATAGAGATAGATCGAGACGCCTCATAGGTCTTTCACAAAGCACATACCTTGATAAGATATTGAAGAAGTTCAATATGGATCAGTCCAAGAAAGGGTTCTTGCCTGTATTGCAGGGTGTGAAATTGATCTCGGCTCAAAGCCCGACCACGCCAGAAGATACAGAAAAGATGAGTGTCATCCCCTATGCCTCAGCCATAGGGTCTATTATGGATGCCATGCTGTGTACCAGACCTGATATAAACCTTGCCGTAAGTTTGGTAGGAAGGTACCAAAGTAATCCTGGCATGGAACACTGGACAGCGGTCAAGAATATCCTGAAGTACCTAAAAAGGACTATGGATATGTTTCTCGTTTATGGAGGTGACGAAGAGCTCATCGTAAAGGGTTATGTCGATGCTAGCTTCGACACAGATCTGGATGACTCCAAGTCACAAACCGGATACGTGTATATTTTGAATGGAGGGGCAGTAAGCTGGTGCAGTTGCAAGCAAAGCGTCGTGGCGGGATCTACATGTGAAGCAGAGTACATGGCAGCCTCGAAGGCAGCACATGAAGCAATCTGGATGAAGGAGGTCATTACCGACCTAGGAGTTATTCCCAATGCGTCAGGCTCGATGACTCTCTTTTGTGACAACACTAGAGCTATTGCCCTTTCCAAGGAGCCCAGGTTTCACAAGAAGACCAGACACATCAAGCGCCGCTTCAACTCCATGCATGAAAATGTTCAAGATGGAGACATAGATATTTGTAAAGTGCATACGGATTTGAATGTCGCAGATCCGTTGACTAAACCTCTTCCGCGAGCAAAACATGATCAACACCAGAACTCTATGGGTGTTTGATTCATCACAATGTAACTAGATTATTGACTCTAGTGCAAGTGGGAGACTGTTGGAAATATGCCCTAGAGGCAATAATAAAATGGTTATTATTATATTTCCTTGTTCACGATAATTGTCTATTATTCATGCTATAATTGTATTGGCCGGAAACTGTAATACATGTGTGAATACATAGACCACAAAAAGTCCCTAGTGAGCCTCTAGTTGACTAGCTCGTTGATCAACAGATGTCATGGTTTCCTGACCATGGACATTGTATGTCATTGGTAATGGGATCAAATCATTGGGAGAATGATGTGATGGACAAGACCCAATCCTAAGCATAGCACAAGATCGTGTAGTTCGTTTTTGCTAGAGCTTTTCTAATGTCAAGTATCATTTCCTTAGGCCATGAGATTGTGTAACTCCCGGATACCATAGGAGTGCTTTGGGTGTACCAAACGTCACAATGTAACTGGGTGACTATAAAGGTGCACTACAGGTATCTCCAAAAGTGTATGTTGGGTTGGCATGGATCGAGACTGGGATTTGTCACTCTGTATGACGGAGAGGTATCTCTGGGCCCACTCGGTAATGCATCATAATAATGAGCTCAATGTGACTAAGTAGTTGGTCATGGGATCATGCATTACAGAACGAGTAAAGTGACTTGCCGGTAACGAGATTGAACGAGGTATTGGGATACTGACGATCGAATCTCGGGCAAGTAACGTACCGATTGACAAAGGGAATTGTATACAGGATTGCTTCAATCCATGACATCGTGGTTCATCCGATGAGATCATCGTGGAATATGTGGGAGCCAACATGGGTATCCAGATCCCGCTGTTGGTTATTGGCCGGAGAGCTGTCTCGGTCATGTCTGCATGATTCCCGAACCCGTAGGGTCTACACACTTAAGGTTCGATGACGCTAGGGTTATAAGGAAGATTTGTATGTGATTACCGAATGTTGTTAGGAGTACCGGATGAGATCCCGGACGTCACGAGGAGTTCCAGAAGTGTCCGGAGGTGAAGATTTATATATGGGAAGTCATCATACGGTCACCGGAAATATTCGGGGGTATTATCGGTATTGTACCGGGACCACCGAAGGGGTTCCGAGGGTCCACCGGGAGGGTCCACCTGCCCCAGAGAGCCTTATGGGCTGTAGGTGGAAGGGAGCAATCCCCAAGTGGGCTGTGGCACCACCCCCCTAGGGCCCATGCGCCTAGGGTTTGGGGGGAACCCTAGAGGGGGCGCCCCCTTGGCTTGGGGGGCAAGCCCCTCCCCGTTGGCCGCTGCCCTCCCTCTAGATTCTATCTAGAGGGGCCGTCCCCCTTCCCCCTTCTCCCTATAAATAGAGGGTGGAGGGAGGGGTGCACTACCACATTGAAGGTGCAGCCCCTCCCCTCCCCAACACCTCTCCTCCGCAACAGCTTGGCGAAGCGCTGTGATACGTCTCCAACGTATCTATAATTTTTGATTGCTCCATGCTACTTTATCTACTGTTTTAGGCAATATCGGGCTTTATTATCCACTTTTATATTATTTTTGGGACTAACCTATTAACCGGAGGCCCAGCCCAGATTTGTTGTTTTATGCCTATTTCAGTGTTTCGAGGAAAAGGAATATCAGACGGAGTCAAAACGGAACGAAATCAACTAGAGAAGTTATTTTTGGAAGGAAAGCAACCTGATGGACTTGGAGTGCACGTCAGGGGAGTCCCGGGCTGCCCACGAGGGTGGGGGCGCCCCCCTGGGCGCGCCCCTACCTCGTGGGGCCCCCGTAGCTCCTCCGACGTACCCCCTGCACCCATATATACTCTTGTACCCTAAAACTTCCAGAACAGAAGATAGATCGGGAGTTCCGCCGCCGCAAGCCTCTGTAGCCACCAAAACCCAATCGGGACCCTGTTCCGGCACCCTGCCGGAGGGGGATCCCATCACCGGCGGCCATCTTCATCATCCCGGCGCTATCCATGACGAGCATGGAGTAGTTCACCCTCGGGGCTGAGGGTATGTACAAGTAGATATGTGTTTGATCTCTCTCTCTCTCTCTCGTGTTCTCTCTCGTGTTCCATCTATGGCACGATCTTGATGTATCCCGAGCTTTGCTATTGTAGTTCGATCTTATGATGTTTCTCCCCCTCTACTCTCTTGTGATGAATTGAGTTTCTCCTTTGAAGTTATCTTATCGGATTGAGTCTTTTATGAGAACACTTGATGTATGTCTTGCCGTGATTATCTATGGTGACAATGGGATATCATGTGCCACTTGATGTATGTTTTGGTGATCAACTTGTGGGTTTCGTGACATTGGGAACATATGCATAGGGGTTGGCACACGTTCTTGACTCTTCGGTAGAAACTTTGGGGCACTCTTTGAAGTACTTTTGTGTTGGTAGGATGAAACTGAGATTGTGTGCTGCATATCATATAATCATGCCCACGGATACTTGAGGTGACAATGGAGTATCTAGGTGACATTAGGGTTTTGGTTGATTTGTGTCTTAAGGTGTTATTCTAGTACGAACTCTTTTATAGATCGATCCGAACGAATAACTTTGAGTCGTACCCTACCATAATCTCTACGTTTGTTCTCTGCTATTAGTGGCTTTGGAGTGACTCTTTGTCGCATGTTGAGGGCTTGTTATATTATCTATCTACGTTATTATTGCCGAGAGATTTTGCACTAGTGAAAGTATGAACCCTAGGCCTTGTTTCCTACCATTGCAATACCGTTCACGCTCACTTTTACCACTTGTTACCTTGCTGTATTTATTATTTCAGATTACATAAACCTTTATCTACCATCTATTTTTCACTTGTATCTTCATCTCTTCGCCGAACTAGTGCACCTATACAATTTACCATTGTATTGGGTGTGTTGGGGACACAAGAGACTCTTTGTTATTTGGTTGCAGGGTTGTTTGAGAGAGACCATCTTCATCCTATGTCTCCTACGGATTGATAAACCTTAGGTCATCCACTTGAGGGAAATTTGCTACTGTCCTACAAACCTGTGCACTTGCAGGCCCAACAAAGTCTAGAAGAAGAAGGTTGTGTAGTAGACATCAAGCTCTTTTCTGGCGCCGTTGCCGGGGAGGCTAGGTAAAGGGCACTCACTCACACCCCGTCAACTAAGCTCTTTTCTGGCGCCGTTGTCAGGGAGGTGAGTGCTTTAAGGTATATCTTTGGATCTTGCAATCGAATCTTTTTGTTTCTTGTTTTAGCACTAGTCTAGTTTATAAAAGAAAACTACAAGAAAATGGAGTTGAGTTTGTCTCATACGCTTCACCTTTTTAATATCTTTCATGAGTATGATGGAAAGGAAAATTGTGCTCAAGTGCTAGAAGAAGAAATCTCTAAATTGTTTGGCACTAAATCTTTGAATGATGAGCATGATTGCAATGTTGTTAGTACGAATTCTTTGAATATCCATGATACTAATGATGATTGCACTAGTTATGATGAAAATATCTCTTATGGGCATGTCAACTTTTGTGGAGTGCATGTTTGCATGAACACACCAAATAGAGAAGATATTTATTGCAAGAGGCATAAGTACTTAGAAACCAAATTGTTGCAAGAAGAGCTAGATGAATGTGCTGAAAGATTCAATATTTTTCGCGCTCCTTGTGAACTTTGCAATAAACATGGTCATTTAAAGCTCCAATGCTATTTGTTTCATGATCAAGTTGTGTCCAAATATTGTGATAATTTGATTACCCTTGAACATCATAAAGAGCTTAGCCTTCTTTTGGGTTATGAAGAAATGAAACGTATAACTGAGGGTATTCCAAAATTTGCCCTTGATAAAGTTCTTCATTTTGATCTAGAGAAAATTTATATGTATTGTGCGGTGAATTGTATTGAAAATCCTTATATTGCCAATTACATAAGGAAAAGAAAGCAAATGGAAGATTGTGACGCCCCCGATTCAATCGTACACTAATCATGCACGCAAATGTGTACGATCAAGATCAGGGACTCACGGGAAGATATCACAACACAACTCTACAAATAAAATAAGTCATACAAGCATCATAATACAAGCCAGGGGCCTCGAGGGCTCGAATACAAGTGCTCGATCATAGACGAGTCAGCGGAAGCAACAATATCTGAGTACAGACATAAGTTAAACAAGTTTGCCTTAAGAAGGCTAGCACAAACTGGGATACAGATCGAAAGAGGCGCAGGCCTCCTGCCTGGGATCCTCCTAAAGTACTCATGGTCGTCGTCAGCGGGCTGCACGCAGTAGTAGGCACCTCCGGGGTAGTAGTCGTCTGGCTCCAGGGCTCCAGCATCTGGTTGCGACAACCAGGTAGAAGGGAAAGGGGGAAAAGAGGGAGAAAAGCAACCATGAGTACTCATCCAAAGTACTCGCAAGCAAGGAGCTACACTACATATGCATGGGTATATGTGTAAAGGGTCATATCGGTGGACTGAACTGCAGAATGCCAGAATAAAAGGGGATAGCTAATCCTGTCGAAGACTACGCTTCTGGCAGCCTCCGTCTTGCAGCATGTAGAAGAGAGTAGACTGAAGTCCTCCAAATAGCATCTCCAAGTAGCATCTCCAGTAGCATCGCATAGCATAATCCTACCCGGCGATCCTCTCCTCGTTGCCCTGTAGAAAAGCGATCACCGGGTTGTATCTGGCACTTGGAAGGGTGTGTTTTATTAAGTATCCGGTTCTAGTTGTCATAAGGTCAAGGTACAACTCCAAGTCGTCCTGTTACCGAAGATCACGGCTATTCGAATAGATTAACTTCCCTGCAGGGGTGCACCACATAGCCCAACACGCTCGATCCCATTTGGCCGGACACACTTTCCTGGGTCATGCCCGGCCTCGGAAGATCAACACGTCGCAGCCCCACCTAGGCAAACAGAGAGGCCAGCACGCCGGTCTAAACCTAAGCGCACAGGGGTCTGGGCCCATCGCCCATAGCACACCTGCACGTTGCGAGGGCGGCCGGAAGCAGAACTAGCCCCCTTAATACAAGAGCAGGCTTACGTTCCAATCCGGCGCGCGCCGCTCCGTCGCTGACGTCTGAAGTGCTTCGGCTGATACCACGACGTCGGGATACCCATAACTACTCCCGCGTAGATGGTTAGTGCGTATAGGCTCGTAGCCGACTCAGATCAAATACCAAGATCTCGTTAAGCGTGTTAAGTATCCGCGAATGCCGAACAGGGCCAGGCCCACCTCTCTCCTAGGTGGTCTCAACCTGCCCTGTCGCTCCGCCACAAAGTAACAGTCGAGGGCCATCGGGAACCCAGGCCCACCTCTACCGGGATGGAGCCACCTGTCCTTTCAGCCCCCTCGTCAGAATCACTTGCGGGTACTCAATGAGCTGACCCGACTTTAGTCACCATCTGTATAGTATGTATGTATGTATAGTATATACCCGTGATCACCTCCCAAGTGATCACGGCCCGATAGTATAGCAAGGCAGACTGACAAGAATGTAGGGCCAATGATGATAAACTAGCATCCTATAATAAGCATTTAGGATTGCAGGTAAGGTATCAACAGATGAAGCGACAATGTCAGGCTATGCATCAGAATAGGATTAACGAAAGCAGTAACATGCTACACTACTCTAATGCAAGCAGTATAGAGGAGAATAGGCGATATCTGGTGATCAAGGGGGGGGCTTGCCTGGTTGCTCTGGCAAGAGAGAGGGGTCGTCAACTCCGTAGTCGAACTGGTCAGCAGCAGCGTCGGTCTCGTAGTCTACCGGAGAGAAGAGGGGGAAGAAATAATGAATACAGAGCAAACAAAGCATCACAAAATATAACAAGGCAATACACGGTGTTCGGTGTGCCCTAACGCGGTGGTAGGTGATACCGGTGAAGGGGGGAAAACATCCGGGAAAGTATTCCCGGTGTTTCGTGTTTTCGAGCAGAGGAGCCGGAGGGGGAAAGTTGCGAGTTCGATAGGTTAGGGGTGTGTGGCGGACGAACGGACTGCGTATCCGGATTCGTCTCGTCGTTCTGAGCAACTTTCATGTACAAAGTATTTTCATCCGAGCTACGGATTATTTTATATTAATTTTTAAAGATTTAATATATTTTTAGAATTAACAGAATTAATTTATTTAGAAAATGCAATTATGACGTCAACATGACATCAGGGGGATGTCAGCAGTCAACAGCCAGTTGACTTGGTCAAACTGACGTGTGGGTCCCGGTTGTCATTGTCTAAGACTAACTAATCAGGTTTAGTTAGTCTAACTAAAATGATTAGGTTTATTAACTACAATTAATTAGGTCAACTAATTTAATTAATTAATTTAAACAGAATTAATTAAGTTAATTTTTTAGTTACTTAATTGATTATTTAGTATTTAATTATATTTATTATTATCTTTTTTTTAATCGTTCTGGGGCGCTGGGGCCCCACACGTCATTGGGCCATGGGGGCCTATCGGGCAGGCGGGCTCGCGGGCGCGACCACGAACGCCCGCCAGGGCGAACCCGAGTGCTGGCCTCGGGTGCGGCCATTGGCGGTTATGGCAGGCCGGACAGGGCGGCGAGGTAGGCGGCGGTGGCACAGCGACAGCAACGCCTGCGAGGCCGGTCGGGGCCAGGCGCGGCGGTGGCCGGAAGAAGCGGTATCGGCAAGGGCAGCAGCAGCATCGGCAGAACGGAGACGGGGGCGGGGCGGCTACGGCGCGGTCGCGGCAGGCCAGGGCGCTGCGCCCGGTCATGGTCACGCGAGCACGGCGGCGAGCATAGGAGGGTTCGAGGGGAGACGGACGGGAGGGGCTCACCGGCCCTGTAGATGTGCAAAGGTATGCTCGGGGAGGGGCCGAAGAAGCGTTTCCGGCGACGGGGCGACGGGTGACGGCGTCGCCAGGTCAGGGCAGCGCCGGCGACGGGTGGTGTTGGGGCGCCGGCGTCGGGTGGGGCGGAGCCGCTCCCCTCCCGATCCACACAGGATCGAGCAGACGAGAGGCGGGGGAGAGGGGGTCGGCGATGGGGCAGCGTCGTTGCAGCGTCGGGGAGGCAGGGTCCAGATCCAGATCGGGATCGCGGGAGGAGTGGAGCGAGGGGATCGGGAGGAGTGGGGGGTTAGGTGCGGTTGGGCCCTAGGGTTCCACGGGGGGGAGGTTAAGCAGGCGTGGCTGGGCCAGTCGGGGTGGGCTGGCCGGCTGAGGTGGGATGGGCCGAGGCCCATGCGGAGCTGGGGTCTCCTTTTCTCTCCTCGCCCTTTTTTTGTTTCATTTCATTTCTGTTTTTATTTATTCGTTCCTGTTTTATCTTAGTTACATTTTATTTTAGTTTTAGTAAAATATACACTTAGCATCTAAATTAGTATCTCAACTTAAGTCCATAGTCACAAAAGTCTAGTCCCCAAATAGCTTAGTTTGAAATTGTATTAACTATAAAAGGTATTTAAATATTCGTTTTTGCTACTGTTTTAATTAATATAGTGCACTTAAATACTTTACAGAAGTGTGGTTCCTTCAGCAATATTTAGTATGGAATATTTGCCACAACCCGAACATTTTTGTTTTATTGTTTTGAAAACTTTTGTTGTTTGTTTTTATTTTAAATTTTGAACTGGGTCTCATACTGACGCGAGTTTATCAACAGTAACCGAGGGGACATGGCATCATTAGCGATGGTTCACTGTAGCTTAACTATCCGGGTGTTACAAATCTCCTCCACTACAAGAAATCTCGTCCCGAGATTTAAGAGGGGTCTAAGGGGGAAACGTTTGGTTACGAAATTCTAACAATCTTCTCATCCTGGCTTGCTCTCCTCGAATAAGTTGATTTATTACATTGATGTCTTCAGTCCTCTGCTTCAGGTCATCATGATGAAGTTTGTCGTCCTTCCTTCGATAACTCCATCGTACCTACGTAAAAATAAGGGGGTATTCCGGGAGAACGAACCTCTACCAGGTTGACTATCTGGTCGATATCATCGAGGAAGGTGGCAGAAAGTAACTCTCGAATTGAAACTTAAGGAAATATCGAGAGCAAAGTAATGAGGTTTCATGGGAAGTTTCGAGCGAGCAGGCAACCGTTCGATGCCTGAAACAAGGCGTGAAAGGGGCTCAAAGCAATCGGGAATAAGTATTGCGTCCGGCAACAGATTTGATGATCCCTCGGAAAATGGCTCGTGAATTACATACGAGGTCACACGCGAGGTACAACCTTGGGAACAAGGGGTGTAGGAGAGTCAGGTTTCGATCCAGTGGACCTGTGGGTTACGGGCCCACCATGTGGGTTAAGAGTAGGAAGGGCGTTGACATCTTACATGGTCATGACAGTAAGGCATGTCAGAGGGTAGCATGTCAATTATATGTCAGCAACATGTCGGTACCAAGGGCGAGGGACGAAGAGAACCACCTTCCTGCTCGTTGAACGAGGCGGACCAATAGGCAAAGTTCTCGTCCATCGGCGGTTACCGGAAGTCATCAACAGTAGAAATAGGGTTACACCAGACAGGAAGGTACACCGAGGTGTTTACCTAAGCAGGGGATTACCACTGCTCGGTTAAGTAGTTTACAAGAAAGTTTGAACAAAACAACGGGAAGGAAAATGTGTTTAAACACATATTTCAGGGGTATATCCTTCCCAAGGGCAAGGAAAGCATGATATCCATGACGGGATATAACGTAGCAAACCCCTTTAGAAAGGGGAAGAGAATTCCATGCCATTATCCATACAACGGTGTTCGGATAATTGAGCAAGAAACATTTAGCATTGGGCTTCAAATGCTCTTGTTGAAAATCAGAGTACCATTGACATGCTTCGAGATGGCATTGACATGGTCTTCAGGTGAAGATCAGACTTTGGAAACACGAAGGATCCATCAGGAATAACTTGTAGAATAAGTCTTACATTTTCCTCATGGATGAATGGATAACCTTGCTGAAAAGGAATCTATAATGATAGGTCCTCCAGCCGGGGGGGGGGGTGCTAGGCATGACATCATGTTAGCGGGTCATCAAAGGATCAACATCATAACTCTTGGAAAGGTGTCCCAACCCTCATATCTGACCGAGATTCAGATCCGATTGGTGTCAGGATACCTCAGACTTAGGATACCTGAGAAGAAAAGGTGCAACGCAAATTGACGAGATGACATTGTAAGATTCTCGGGGAAATGAACTATGAAGTGTTTTCCGTTATCAAGAGTCCATCATTAACCCAAGGAGAGGACAAGGAGGTGTCTGGTGAACTCAACGGCAATTCACCGAGATTCCCAAAAGATGGATATCCACAATTAAGTGAACAAGGAGATAACATTGGTCAGATCAAATGATATAAGGAAGTACGCTCGAGGAAAACATACACAATTAAACATTGGTTGAAAGGTGCGCCCGAAATATGGGTTGGGTTGCACGACCAATGTCAGAATGGTGATTCAATAGTCAATAGCCTAAGAATGAACTTCGACCATTAACTTCAAAAAAATAGGGTTGCTAGAAGGAAAGAATCCAAACAACACCGTTCACTTGTTGGAATTAACACGGGGACCAAGAAAGAATGGTGATGGTGAGAAGTATTTCTATGTCAAGAATTCTCAAGAGGTGGAACAAATCTCAGAACATTCTTGACATAAAGGATGGTAATACTCCAAGGTAAAGAAGAACAATTGCTGGATAGCAAGGAACTCAAGGTATAACACCAAACATGAACAAGCTTGTGTTGGTGGGAAGGCAATAAAGTGGTCGACGATAATACAATTCATCGAGGGCAAGGATGGTATTTCTCATCATGAATTCAATTGATATCCTGGATGAGCTCAGAATGTTGATGATCACGACACCTTTGTCGCGAGAGTTCATGAAGATGTAATCGATCGGTGACGACATCAAGTCAAGTAATGATGAAGTGAAAGGTTATTGGAACCAAGGGTACGACACAAACTCGAAACCAAGCTTGTTGTTCAAGGCGAAATGATATGACGATGAGGATCGACGTAAGGTTAGTTCATCGTCGAAAATTGGTGCTCCGAGAATAAGGACCAGGTAGCACAGTTAGAATCGTCACGACAATGATATAGCCAAACAGGCTAGGAATGGCGTGATCGGGTACAAACTCGTACTTATAGAAGCTTACTGAAGAGTTGTTGAACCGTAGAGCGGACTCGGTTCAGTTATCGGTGTCTTTGAGTGTTTAATAACTCAGAGCCCGTGAAAAATTGGAATCAGTGGGAAGGTAGCACTTGATGAAGAACTCATAAAAGTTATGCAGTTCCATGATAATCTCGAGATACCAGGGGGGTAATACTCGACACAAGATCAAAGTAAAGGTTGGACTGGTGTATTGATCCATAGAAGACAATTGTTTTAACTTGTCCGAGAAATGGAATCAAAGAAGAACAATCATGGTCGGAACCACGGTTGCAAGGGATCAATTCACAGATACCATATGTTAGCTATCAAGGAAATAGTTATTATTACAAGAAGCTTCCATGATAGGATATACATCGCGTCCATGGGCATGAACACAAAGTTCAAGGTCGACTCCCACTTCCTCAATGCATAATCTTCCATTCACCTCTCGTATTTCGAAGATGACATTAGTTGTTGAAAGTTTTACCTGGTGCAATACCAGATAAGTATGACTCGTGAAAACTTTCGGGTTCACACGGTTTAGAGAAGGCATATGTTCAACCCATAGGGGCTTCTTAGAAACATATACCACAAGTTTCCAGAGCAAATAACACAAGCCCGAAAGCAGAGCAAGGTTGGCCAAGCAGAGGATACAACTTAACAAGGGCATCATGTATAAGGGGAAGAACTCACAAGGTGTTCAAATGTGAAGGACACTGTCGGATAACAATCCAACAAAGGACTTGATAGTCCACAAAGGATCTGATATGAGTATCGGTACTCAACCAGAAGAGGAAGGAATGCAAATGCAACAGGTTATGGAATCATCTGAATAATTCAAAGCTTAAATAAAAAGGAATTATGATTTCCAAAACAAAGGATCAGAAGCAGACGTTCTGATCAAGGATGGATCAATTGAATATACCAGAGGCACAATCGACGACAGATAGTTTGGTCGAGAACCAGCTCATGTTTGAAAGACGTCTGAGCCGGAGAGATAATTTAAAAGGATCAACTGATGATTATGTGCATTCGCAACATATTGAGTCAACAGACTCAAAATGATAATGACAAGGAATGTCAATAAGATTTCTATACTTATGGGATTAATCATAATGAAAGTAAACAAGAAATTCCAGAGCAATAGGTTGCTGAGGATTTTTGGAATATCGGGTGGTATTTCGAAGACTTTTGTGTAACACGTAAACAACTGGGGGATGAGCGGATATTCTACAAATGCGAGAATTAACCGTAGGGGTATTCAAGTGACAAGAACAGCAAGGCAGTAAGCTCAAGGGATTATCGAAACCACGACGAGTTTTTCAGGGTATCTTGTAATAACAAGACCAACTGGGGATGATATAAGAATAACAACTGTAAGTAGTTACCCATAAGGGTTGACGGTGGAAGGGGAATTGCAAACGCGATGAACACAAGTTCTCGGCTTAGCAGCGGAAAGTATCTTCAGGATCTTCACGTGCAGCAGACGATCATCAGTAATAAGGGGCTCTCCGGGTGAAAGTGATAACGAGATCCTAATGTTAGATTTAGCAAAATTCCTTTAACCCGAATAGAAGAGAGATCAGAGTCCCAGAGTAAAGGTCGAGGAGTAAAAGATCCTAGTACCACCCAATGGCGACATGGGCCCGTAAGGCACACAGCCATGTTAGTAAAAGTTTTTGCAATGTCTAGACTCGACTTCGGCCAAGGAGTGTGGAAGGGGGATTCCTACAGGCAGTCGGCTCTGATACCATTGTTCTGTTTAATCTGATGATCATATTTTCCTTCCATTGGTTTGTTTAGACCTTTTCTATGATCTATATGATATAAGCAGTAATAATCCACTGCTTCTGCAAACCTCCCCCCCGTGGAATGATACCAACTTGTGACACCCCCGATTCAATCGTACACTAATCATGCACGCAAATGTGTACGATCAAGATCAGGGACTCACGGGAAGATATCACAACACAACTCTACAAATAAAATAAGTCATACAAGCATCATAATACAAGCCAGGGGCCTCGAGGGCTTGAATACAAGTGCTCGATCATAGACGAGTCAGCGAAAGCAACAATATCTGAGTACAGACATAAGTTAAACAAGTTTGCCTTAAGAAGGCTAGCACAAACTGGGATACAGATCGAAAGAGGCGCAGGCCTCCTGCCTGGGATCCTCCTAAAGTACTCATGGTCATCGTCAGCGGGCTGCACGCAGTAGTAGGCACCTCCGGGGTAGTAGTCGTCTGGCTCCAGGGCTCCAGCATCTGGTTGTGACAACCAGGTAGAAGGGAAAGGGGGAAAAGAGGGAGAAAAGCAACCGTGAGTACTCATCCAAAGTACTCGCAAGCAAGGAGCTACACTACATATCCATGGGTATATGTGTAAAGGGTCATATCGGTGGACTGAACTGCAGAATGCCAGAATAAAAGGGGGATAGCTAATCCTGTCGAAGACTACGCTTCTGGCAGCCTCCGTCTTGCAGCATGTAGAAGAGAGTAGACTGAAGTCCTCCAAATAGCATCTCCAAGTAGCATCTCCAAGTAGCATCTCCAGTAGCATCGCATAGCATAATCCTACCCGGCGATCCTCTCCTCGTCGCCCTGTAGAAAAACGATCACCGGGTTGTATCTGGCACTTGGAAGGGTGTGTTTTATTAAGTATCCGGTTCTAGTTGTCATAAGGTCAAGGTACAACTCCAAGTCGTCCTGTTACCGAAGATCATGGCTATTCGAATAGATTAACTTCCCTGCAGGGGTGCACCACATAGCCCAACACGCTCGATCCCATTTGGCCGGACACACTTTCCTGGGTCATGCCCGGCCGCGGAAGATCAACACGTCGCAGCCCCACCTAGGCACATCAGAGAGGCCAGCACGCCGGTCTAAACCTAAGCGCACAGGGGTCTGGGCCCATCGCCCATAGCACAACTGCACGTTGCGAGGCGGCCGGAAGCAGAACTAGCCCCCTTAATACAAGAGCAGGCTTACGTTCCAATCCGGCGCGCGCCGCTCCGTCGCTGACGTCTGAAGTGCTTCGGCTGATACCACGACGCCGGGATACCCATAACTACTCCCGCGTAGATGGTTAGTGCGTATAGGCCAGTAGCCAGACTCAGATCAAATACCAAGATCTCGTTAAGCGTGTTAAGTATCCGCGAATGCCGAACAAGGGCCAGCCCACCTGTCTCCTAGGTGGTCTCAACCTGCCCTGTCGCTCCGCCACAAAGTAACAGTCGAGGGCCATCGGGAACCCAGGCCCACCTCTACCGGGATGGAGCCACCTGTCCTTTCAGCCCCCTCGTCAGAATCACTTGCGGGTACTCAATGAGCTGACCCGACTTTAGTCACCATCTGTATAGTATGTATGTATGTATAGTATATACCCGTGATCACCTCCCAAGTGATCACGGCCCGATAGTATAGCAAGGCAGACTGACAAGAATGTAGGGCCAATGATGATAAACTAGCATCCTATACTAAGCATTTAGGATTGCAGGTAAGGTATCAACAGATGTAGCGACAATGTCAGGCTATGCATCAGAATAGGATTAACGAAAGCAGTAACATGCTACACTACTCTAATGCAAGCAGTATAGAGGAGAATAGGCGATATCTGGTGATCAAGGGGGGGGGCTTGCCTGGTTGCTCTGGCAAGAGAGAGGGGTCATCAACTCCGTAGTCAAACACACGGACATCGGCACCGGTCTCGTAGTCTACCGGAGAGAAGAGGGGGAAGAAATAATGAATACAGAGAAAACAAAGCATCACAAAATATAACAAGGCAATACGCGGTGTTCGGTGTGCCCTAACGCGGTGGTAGGTGATACCGGTGAAGGGGGGAAAACATCCGGGAAAGTATTCCCGGTGTTTCGTGTTTTCGGGCAAAGGAGCCGGAGGGGGAAAGTTGCGAGTTCGATAGGTTAGGGGTGTGTGGCGGACGAACGGACTGCGCATCCGGATTCGTCTCGTCGTTCTGAGCAACTTTCATGTACAAAGTATTTTCATCCGAGCTACGGATTATTTTATATTAATTTTTAAAGATTTAATATATTTTTAGAATTAACAGAATTAATTTATTTAGAAAATGCAATTATGACGTCAGCATGACATCAGGGGGATGTCAGCAGTCAACAGCCAGTTGACTTGGTCAAACTGACGCGTGGGTCCCGGTTGTCATTGTCTAAGACTAACTAATCAGGTTTAGTTAGTCTAACTAAAATGATTAGGTTTATTAACTACAATTAATTAGGTTAACTAATTTAATTAATTAATTTAAACAGAATTAATTAAGTTAATTTTTTAGTTACTTAATTGATTATTTAGTATTTAATTATATTTATTATTATCTTTTTTTTAATCGTTCTGGGGCGTTGGGGCCCCACACGTCATTGGGCCATGGGGGCCTATCGGGCGGGCGGGCTCGCGGGCGCGACCACGAACGCCCGCCAGGGCGAACCCGAGTGCTGGCCTCGGGCGCGGCCAGTGGCGGTTATGGCAGGCCGGACAGGGCGGCGAGGTAGGCGGCGGTGGCACGGCGACAGCGGCGCCTGCGAGGCCGGTCGGGGCCAGGCGCGGCGGTGGCCGGAAGAAGCGGTATCGGCAAGGGCAGCAGCAGCATCGGCCGAACGGAGACGGGGGCGGGGCGGCTACGGCGCGGTCGCGGCAGGCCAGGGCGCTGCGCCCGGTCATGGTCACGCGAGCACGGCGGCGAGCATAGGAGGGTTCGAGGGGAGACGGACGGGAGGGGCTCACCGGCCCTGTAGATGTGCAAAGGTATGCTCGGGGAGGGGCCGAAGAAGCGTTTCCGGCGACGGGGCGACGGGTGACGGCGTCGCCAGGTCAGGGCAGCGCCGGCGACGGGTGTTGGGCGCCGGCGTGGGTGGGGCGGAGCCGCTCCCCTCCCGATCCACACAGGATCGAGCAGACGAGAGGCGGGGGAGAGGGGGTCGGCGATGGGGCAGCGTCGTTGCAGCGTCGGGGAGGCAGGGTCCAGATCCAGATCGGGATCGCGGGAGGAGTGGAGCGAGGGGATCGGGAGGAGTGGGGGGTTAGGTGCGGTTGGGCCCTAGGGTTCCACGGGGGGGAGGTTAAGCAGGCGTGGCTGGGCCAGTCGGGGTGGGCTGGCCGGCTGAGGTGGGATGGGCCGAGGCCCATGCGGAGCTGGGGTCTCCTTTTCTCTCCTCGCCCTTTTTTTTGTTTCATTTCATTTCTGTTTTTATTTATTCGTTCCTGTTTTATCTTAGTTACATTTTATTTTAGTTTTAGTAAAATATACACTTAGCATCTAAATTAGTATCTCAACTTAAGTCCATAGTCACAAAAGTCTAGTCCCCAAATAGCTTAGTTTGAAATTTTATTAACTATAAAAGGTATTTAAATATTCGTTTTTGCTACTGTTTTAATTAATATAGTGCACTTAAATACTTTACAGAAGTGTGGTTCCTTCAGCAATATTTAGTATGGAATATTTGCCACAACCCGAACATTTTTGTTTTATTGTTTTGAAAACTTTTCTTGTTTGTTTTTATTTTAAATTTTGAACTGGGTCTCATACTGACGCGAGTTTATCAACAGTAACCGAGGGGACGTGGCATCATTAGCGATGGTTCACTGTAGCTTAACTATCCAGGTGTTACAAAGATGATGAGAATACTAATGAAAGGGAAGAGGCTTCCCAATCTCCTCCTATTATTTCTTATGATGAATCAGGTAACGAGGAGGAGCTTTCTATTCAACCAATCTCATCAATAAGGAGCTCAAAGAGGAAGGTTGAACCTACACATAATGTGAAGAAGAAAAAGAAAATAAGGAGCAACAAAGGTAAAAATGTATCCCTCCCAAAAGATGTTGCTCCTACTACTACTTGTGATGATGATAATTGCTATACTATTGGTGCTATCCATATTTTTAATGATGAGAGTGATTATGCTTATGATATGAAAGGGCCCAAGCTTGGGGAAGCTATGTTTGATGAGGATGAAATATTTGAGAATATATTTGCTGGAATTAATGTTTGTCCCAAGTTTGGGGATGCTACGTTTAGTGAAGATGATATTTTTAGCATCCCAAGTTTTGTTATGCAAAGTTGTTGTGATGATAGCATGCCTCCTACGTATGATGATTATATTGATGAAAGTGGGTTCGGAAGACTGCCAACTTTAGGAAGTAGTGATCCCACTATTTTGGAGGATGTTGAATTTTATTGTGATGAATATGAAAGTGGATTTGGAAGAGTGTCAACTTTATTTAGTGATTCCACTACCTTGGGAGAGGTTTCAATCGATTATGATGAGAACGAAGTTGCTACTTATGATGATTATTGTGATCAAACTTATGCTATAAAAAGTAGTGATGATTATATTTACAAATCTTGTCATGATTATGATTACCCTTTTTATGAACATTACTCTTTTAATGTGGAAACAATTTTTAGTGTTCAAGTCTCTTATGATACTCCCACTATTCCGAATGAGAAGAATTTTGCTTATGTGGAGAGTAGTAAATTTTCTATGCTTGTAGATCGTGAAAAGAATGCTTTAGGTGCTGGTTATATTGTTGAATTCATTCATGATGCTACTGAAATTTATTATGAGGGAGGAATATATGCTTGTAGGAATTGCAATAATGTCAAGTTTTCTCCCTATGTGCTTAAATTTTTGAAACTATGCTTGTTTTACCTTCCTATGCTAGTTGATTATTGTTCTCATAAGTTGTTTGCTCACAAAATCCCTATGCATAGGAAGTGGGTTAGACTTAAATGTGCTAGTCATATGCTTCATGATGCTCCCGTTATGTTTCATTTCTTATCTTTTATGTGAGCATCATTGTCATCATCATGCCTAGCTAGAAAGGCATTAAAGAAAAGTGCTTGTTGGGAGACAACCCAATATTTATACTTACTGTTTTTGTGTGTCCACATGATTATGCTACTGTAGTAATCATGTTTTATAGCTTTTGTTTCAATAAAGTGCCAAGTAGAACCTTTGGGAAGACTTGGGTGAAGTTTATGTGATCTTGCTGTGAAAAACAGAAACTTTAGCGCTCGCAAGATTAGCTGCCATTTTTTACTGGAGAGTGATTTTAGGTTGATTCTTCTTGAATATGATTAATAGACAAATTACTCAGGTCCAGAAATTTATTTCATAATTTTTGGGGTTCCATAAGTATACGTTTTATACAGATTACTACAGACTGTTCTGTTTTTGACAGATTCTGTGTTCTATGTGTTGTTTGCTTATTTTGATGCATCTATGGCTAGTATTAAGTGGTATGAACCATAGAGAAGTTATAATAAAGTAGATATTACACCAATATGAATTTAAAATGGGTTCATTACAGTAACTAAGTGGTGGTTTTATTTTCTTATACTAACGGAGCTTACGAGTTTTGTTTTGAGTTTTGTGTGGTTGAAGTTTTCAAGTTTTGGGTAAGGATTCGATGGACTAGGGAATAAGCAGTGCCAAGAGCCTAAGCTTGGGGATGCCCAAGGCACCCCAAGGTAATATTCAAGGACAACCAAGAGCCTAAGCTTGGGGATGCTCCGGAAGGCATCCCCTCTTTCGTCTTCATTCATCGGTAACCTTACTTGGAGCTATATTTTTATTCATCACACGATATGTGTTTTGCTTGGAGCTTCATTTTATTTTGTTAGTTTTTGCTTGCTGTTAGTTAGAATAATGTTTTGCCTATTTAGTTTCAATAAAAAAGTCAAGGATAGCCTTTGCCATGCTTGTTTTGCTAGTTTGCATGTTGCTGTTTGAAAACAGAAAGTTTACCGCTGTTGCAAAAATTCCCTAGAAAAGTCAGAGCATGGTCTTACGTTGAATCGTTTTGCATATTGAGATCTGATAAATTTATTACAGTGGGAATTTTATTTCATAATTTTTGGAGTAGGGAAGTATTGATGCTCTTGCATTCTTTACAGACTGTACTGTTTTGGCACATTGCTGTTATGTTTGCGTTGTTTGCATATGTTTGCTTGTTTAATGATTCTATTTGATGATAGGAGAATTAAATATGCAGAGGCATTTAGTGTTCAATGTTGAATAACAATTTAAGTAATTTGTTACAGTAGAATATGATAAGGTTTTGCATTGGTTTATACTAACCTATCTCACGAGTTCTTGTTGAGTTTGTTGTGAATGAAGCTTTTGATAAAAAAAGAGAAACCATGATATGAGATGAATTAAGGAGACACAAAATCTCAAGCTTGGGGATGCCCAAGGCACCCCAATATAATATTTCAAGAAGTCTCAAGCATCTAAGCTTGGGGATGCCCCGGTAGGCATCCCACCTTTCTTCTTCAACAACTATCGGTTAGTATCGGTTGAGCCTAAGTTTTTGCTTCTTCACTTGAGTTGTGCTATCCTTGCATTGTAGTTTTCTTTAGCTTTGCTTGCTGTTTGAATAAAGTATTAAGATCTGAAATTCTTTAATAAGAGAGAGCCACACACAAATTGGAATTTGCTAGAATACTCTATGTGCTTCACTTATATCTTTTGAGCTTGATAATCTTTGCTCTAGTGCTTCACCTATATCTTTTAGAGCACGGTGATGGATTTGTTTTAAAGAATCTATTGATCTCTCATGCTTCGCTTAGATTATTTTGAGAGTCATTAATAGCATGGTAGTTTGCTTAATGTTAATATACTTAGTGTTCAAGATATGTGAAACTTTCTTTTGAGTGAATTGAATACTAAGATAAGTTTGATGCTTGATAATTGTTTTGAGATATGGAGGTGATAATATCAAAGTCATGCTAGTTGGGTGATTGTGAATTTAAGAAATGCTTGTGTTGAAGTTTGTAAGTCCCGTAGCATACACGTATGGTTAAAGTTGTGTAACAAATTTGAAACATGAAGTGTACCTGGCTTGTGCATCCTTATGAGTGGCGGTCGGGGACGAGCGATGGTCTTTTCCTACCAATCTATCCCCCTAGGAGCATGCGCGTAGTACTTGATTTTTGATGACTTCTAAATTTTTGCAATAAGTATATGAGTTCTTTTGACTAATGTTGAGTCCATGGATTATACGCACTCTCACCTTTCCGCCTTTGCTAGCCTCTTCGGTACCGTGCATTGCCCTTTCTCACCTTGAGAGTTGGTGCAAACTTCGCCTGTGCATCCAAACCCCGTGATAATATACGCTCTATCACACATAAACCTCCTTATATCTTCCTCAAAACAGCCACCATACCTACCTATTATGGCATTTCCATAGCCATTCCGAGATATATTGTCTTGCAACTTCCATCATCATCATATACATGACATACATTACTTTTGTCATATTGCCATTGCATATCATGTAGTTGACATCGTATTTGTGGCAAAGCCACCATGCATTATTTTTCATACATGTCACTCTTGATTCATTGCACCATCCCGGTACACCGCCGGAGGCATTCATATAGAGTCATATCTTGTTCTAAGTTTCGAGTTGTAATCCTTATGTTGTAATCAATAGAAGTGTGATGATCATCATTATTAGAGCATTGCCCAAATAAAAAAAAGAAAGGCCAAAAAAAAGAGAAAGGCCCAAAAAAAGGCAATGCTACCATCTCTTTTTCCACACGTGTGCTTCAAAGTAGCACCTTGTTCTTCATGTAGTGAGTCTCATATATTGTGCTTCAAAGTAGCACCTTGTTCTTCATGTAGTGAGTCTCATAAGTTGTCTTTTTTATACTAGTGGGAATCTTTCATTATAGAACTTGGCTTGTATATTCCTATGATGGGCTTCCTCAAATGCCCTAGGTCTTCATGAGCAAGCGAGTTGTATGCACACCCACTAGTTTTCTTTTGTTGAGCATTCATAGCTCTAGTGCATCCGTTGCATGGCAATCCCTACTCCTCATGTTGACATTAATTGATGGGCATCTCCATAGCCCATTGATTATCCTCATCAATGTGAGACTTTCTCATTTTTTGTCTTCTCCACACAATCCCCATCATCATATTCTATTCCACCCATAGTGTTATATCCATGGCTCGCGCTCATGTATTGCCTGAAGGTTGAAAGAGTTTGAGATTATTTGAGTATGAAACAATTGCTTGGCTTGTCATCGGGGGTATAGAGGTTGGGAACATCTTTGTGTGACGAAAATGAAGCGTAGCCTAACTATATGATTTTGTAGGGATGAACTTTCTTTTGCCATGCTATTTTGAGAAGACATGATTGCTTTGATTAGTATGCTTGAAGTATTATTGTTTTTGTGTCAATATGAACTTTTGTCTTGAATCTTTCGGATCTGAATATTCGTATCACAAGTAAGAAGAATTACATTGAAATTATGCCAAGTAGCACTCCGCATCAAAAATTCTTTATTATCATTTACCTACTCGAGGTCGAGCAGGAATTAAGCTTAGGGATGCTTGATACATCTCCAACGTATCTATAATTTTTGATTGCTCCATGCTACTTTATCTACTGTTTTAGGCAATATTGGGCTTTATTATCCACTTTTATATTATTTTTGGGACTAACCTATTAACCGGAGGCCCAGCCCAGATTTGCTGTTTTATGCCTATTTCAGTGTTTCGAGGAAAAGGAATATCAGACGGAGTCAACACGGAACGGAATCAACTGGAGAAGTTATTTTTGGAAGGAAATCAACCTGATGGACTTGGAGTGCATGTCAAGGGAGTCCCGGAATTCCCACGAGGGTGGGGGGCGTGCCCCCCTACCTCGTGGGGCCCCCGTAGCTCCTCCGACGTACCCCCTGCACCCATATATACTCTTGTACCCTAAAACTTCCAGAACAGAAGATAGATCGGGAGTTCCGCCGCCGCAAGCCTCTGTAGCCACCAAAAATCAATCGGGACCCTGTTCCGGCACCCTGCCGGAGGGGGATCCCATCACCGGCGGCCATCTTCATCATCCCGGCGCTATCCATGACGAGCATGGAGTAGTTCACCCTCGGGGCTGAGGGTATGTACAAGTAGATATGTGTTTGATCTCTCTCTCTCTCTCTCGTGTTCTCTCTCGTGTTCCATCTATGGCACGATCTTGATGTATCCCGAGCTTTGCTATTGTAGTTCGATCTTATGATGTTTCTCCCCCTCTACTCTCTTGTGATGAATTGAGTTTCCCCTTTGAAGTTATCTTATCGGATTGAGTCTTTTATGAGAACACTTGATGTATGTCTTGCCGTGATTATCTATGGTGACAATGGGATATCATGTGCCACTTGATATATGTTTTGGTGATCAACTTGCGGGTTTCGTGACATTGGGAACATATGCATAGGGGTTGGCACACGTTCTTGACTCTTCGGTAGAAACTTTGGGGCACTCTTTGAAGTACTTTTATGTTGGTTGGATGAATCTGAGATTGTGTGATGCATATTGTATAATCATGCCCACGGATACTTGAGGTCACAATGGAGTATCTAGGTGACATTAGGGTTTTGGTTGATTTGTGTCTTAAGGTGTTATTCTAGTACGAACTCTTTTATAGACCGATCCGAACGAATAACTTTGAGGTGGTTTCGTACCCTACCATAATCTCTACGTTTGTTCTCCGCTATTAGTGACTTTGGAGTGACTCTTTGTTGCATGTTGAGGGCTTGTTATATTTTCTATCTACGTTATTATTGTTGAGAGAACTTGCAGTAGTGAAAGTATGAACCCTATGCCTTGTTTCCTACCATTGCAATACCGTTTACGCTCACTTTTACCACTTGTTACCTTGCTGTTTTTCTTATTTCAGATTACAAAAACCTTTATCTACCATCTATTTTGCACTTGTATCTTCATCTCTTTGCCGAACTAGTGCACCTATACAATTTACCATTGTATTGGGTGTGTTGGGGACACAAGAGACTCTTTGTTATTTGGTTGCAGGGTTGTTTGAGAGAGACCATCTTCATCCTACGTCTCCTATGGATTGATAAACCTTAGGTCATCCACTTGAGGGAAATTTGCTACTGTCCTACAAACCTGTGCACTTGCAGGCCCAACAACGTCTACAAGAAGAAGGTTGTGTAGTAGACATCACCCTGCTAGAGAACTGCCACTCCATCACCACCATGCCGCCGTGCTGCTGTTGGAGCCCTCTTCCTCAAACTCTCCCTCCTCCTTGATGGATCAAGGCACGGGAGACGTCACCGGGTTGCACGTGTGTTGAACGTGGAGGTGCCGTTGTTCGGCACTTAGATCGGAGTCCACCGCGATCTGAATCGCTTTCAAGTACGTCTCCTTCATCCACGTTCTTGCAACGCTTCCGTCTCGCGATCTTCAAGGGTATGAAGATGCACTCCCCTCTCTCTCGTTGCTAGTTACTCCATAGATTGATCTTGGTGATGCGTAGAATTTTTTTAATTTCTGCAACGATCCCCAACACCTTTGATCGTACTTGAGCATTGGGTATAGCTAATATGCGAGTGTGTTTCATGAATGGATCAATGATTGAGCATGATGGGATAGGGATATCTTTCTTTAGTGTTGATATTTTGAAAGACATGGTTGCTTGTTGATATGCTTGAGTATTGAAGTCTTCATGTCAAAAATAGACTATTGCTTTGAACCATCTAAACGTCCAAATGTCCATGCTACTAAAGAAAAGAATATATAGTGAATATGATAGGTAGCATTCCACAGCAAAAATTCCGCTTTCAATTGCTGCTTTATCATGATGAGCTTTATGAGAAAGAGTTGCTGTTAGGATGCTAGGAAAAGTGAATGAAATCATCATTGATCAAACTTATGCACTATGCTAGCATTCACACTTCATAAATTATTTCTTTTATCATTTACCTACTCGAGGATGAGTAGGAATTAAGCTTGGGGATGCTGATATGTCTCCAACGCATCTATAATTTATGAAGTATTCATGCCATGTTTACAATAGTTTTATATGGTTTTGGTATGATTTGCATGGAACTAACCCGGACTAACGCTGTTTTGGGCAGAACTATCGTGGTGTTGTTTTTTGTGCAGAAATAAAAGTTTTCCAAATGAGCTGAAACTTTTTGATGATTTTTTTGGAACAAAAGAGGCCCCCGAAGCTTTGTGGAAGGACCAGAAGGTGAAGGAGTAGGGCACAAGACACCGGGCGTGCCTGGGCCCTTGTCCGTGCCCCGGTGGGTTGTGCTCACCTCGAGGCCAATCTTCGCGTGAAACCAACACCAAAAAATTCTATAAATAGAGAAACCATCAGAAATAACCCTAGGTCAGAAGATCCGCCGCCGCAAGCCTCTATAGGCATGAAAAACCAACCTAGACCCTGTTTCGGCACTCGGTCGGAGGGGAGGTCATCACCGGTGGCCATCTTCATCATCCCGGCGGCCACCATGATGAGGAGGGAGTAGTCCACCCTCGGGGTTGAGGGTTTGTACCAGTAGCTATGTGTTTAATATCTCTCTCTCTCTCTCTCGTGTTCTTGAGATGTCATGATCTGGATGTATCGCGGGCTTTGTTAATATAGTCGGATCATATGGTGTTTTCCCCTCTCTATCTTGTGATGAATTGAGTGTTCCCTTTGAGATTTCACTTTATTGGATTGAATACTTATATGGACTTGCGAACACTTAATGTATGTCTTGCTGTGAATACCCGTGGTGACAATGGGGTATCATATTGATTCACTTGGTATGTGTTTTGGCATTCAACTCATGGATTCCAGAGGTGACATTGGGGTAATCTATGCATAGGGGTTGATGCACGTTCTTGTCTTTGTTTCTCCGATAGAAATCTTGGGGCACTCTTTGAGGTTCTTTGTGTTGGATTGAGTATTATGAATCTGAAATTGATTGATGCATATTGCATAATCAACTCATGGGTACTCACGGTGACATTGGAGTATCTAGGTGACATTAGAGTTGGTTTATGTGTATCATATGGTGTTATTTTAGTATGAACTCTTGGTTAGATTGATCAGAAAGAATAGCCTTGTGTTATTTTAATTAGTACAAACTCTAGGATAGTTTGATCGGAAAGAATAGCTTTGAGGTGGTTTTGTACCCTACAAACAATTCCTTCTTATGTTCTCTGCTAGATAGGAACTTTGGAGTGATTCTTCCACGCACGTTAAGGGATGGTTATATGATCCAATTATATTAGAACTGTTGAGAGATTGCACTAGTGAAAGTACGGACCCTAGGCCTCATTTTCAAGAATTGCAATACCTTTTGTGCTCCATTTTATCAATTGCTTGCTTTCTATTTTTATTGTTCTTATTACAAAAATCAATATCTACTATCCATATTACACTTTTATCACCATCTTTTCGCCGAACTAGTGCACCTATACAATTTTCCATTGTATTGGGTGTGTTGGGAACACAAGAGATTTCTTGTATTTGGTTGCAGGTTTGTTTGAGAGAGATCATCTTCATCCTACACCTCCCACGGATTGATAAACCTTAGGTCATCCACTTGAGGAAAATTGCTACTGTCCTACAAAACTCTGCGCTTGGAGGCCCAACACGTGTCTACAAGAATAAAGTTGCGTAGTAGACATCAGGTCCCAAAATATAGATTTCTTCTTCCACATGGGTGCGCGTGCCTCAACGTCATTCGGAACAGATAGTCCACTGGGACCCTTTCCAAAGATTACTTGTAAATCATTGACCATAGCAAGTTTGTGATCACCAGTTTGGATGGAGGGCTTCTTTCGGTGATCTGACTCGCAATTGAAATGTTTGCCTTTCTTTCGACATTGATGGTTGGTCGGAAGAAATCGACGATGCCCCAGTTACACATTCTTCCCGCATTTGTCCAAATATATACTTTCGGGGCCATCTAAACAGTGCGTGCATGCGTGGTATCCCTTGTTTGTCTGTCCTGAAAGGTTACTGAGAGCAGGCCAATCATTGATGGTTACAAACAGCAATGCATGTAGATCAAATTCCCGCTCATCATGCTCATCCCACACACGTACACCTTTTCCATTCCACACCTGTAAAATTTCTTCAACTAATGGCCTTAGGACCACACGAATGTCGTTGTCGGGTTGATTAGGGCCTTGGATGATCACTGTCATCATAATGAACTTCCGCTTCATGCACAACCAAGGAGGAAGGTTATATATGTTGGGGAACATAGCATGAATTTCAAAAAAATCCTACGCTCACGCAAGCTCTATCCATGGATATGCATAGCAACAAGGGGGGAGTGTGTGTCTACGTACCCTCCTAGACCATAAGCGGAAGCATTTATCATGCTATTGATGTAGTCGTACTCTTTGCGATCCGATCACGGTCCAACCGATCTAGTGCCGAACAAACAGCACCTCCGAGTTTAGCACACGTGCGGCTCGATGACATCCCCTCCTTCTTGATCCAGCAAGCAGGAGAGGAGAAGTAGATGGGATCACAACCAACACGACGGTGTGGTGGTGATGGTGGTGGTGGAGCATCGACAGCGCTTCGCTAAGCGTCGCCGGGACGAGGCGGTGGAACTACAGAGTAACATGAGAGAGAGGGGTGCTAAGGGCTTGGTGCATTCTGTTGGGGTGCCCCTTCCCCTCTATATACTAGTAGAATTCCCGTGCGTTGCTACGATCTTTTAGTTTTTTATTGCTTGCCTTTAGACCCTCATTGTTGGATTTCTTTTTAAAGGTTGACATAATCCATTTTCATCTATCTTATAATCTACACAAATAAAATATATAAAATACACCTTTTGTATTATCATGTGCAACATATCTACAAAGAAGAACAATTATTTTTTTGCATCTCTTCTAATTCTGCCATACTCGACGGGTTTTTAGTCAGGTTCATCATAATTATGTCAGCGACTTTGTCAATCATCATTTTCAAAGCAGCATTCGATGCCTCAGTTTTTATCTCGTATATACAAAGGTGAACATGTAAACAAATATTAAACAAAACTTATATACAATATATATTCATTGGTCAGCTGCTAGATACAAGGAGGTGACCATTTTTAGTGAAAGTGAATGACATCATGCTTTTTAGTGGAGTGAGTCGCATCCCAAATTTAGTAACATATAGGCTCACCGTAAATCATTTGTGGGTAATTGTTTTTTAGAAATGACTTGTTAGGCTTTGTGAGATTTTTTTCTATATACAGAAGTATGTGACATTTCTCTCATAGCAAACAACCAACTTTCCCTTGAAAGCAAACAACCGCTCCTTCTCTTCTTACCTTAAAAAAGCAATTCAGCCTCTCACTCATCGCACGATGCAACGGTCACACTCACATCTCAATTCCCTGGCCTACTTTGCCCACCACGGCTTCTCATTGTCGCCTCCCCTCGATGCCACGTCATTTAGCTAGCACCTTGCTCTTAGTGCCACACCCCCTCCTCTCCATGACGTCGCCCGTACCCTCTTCTCCCCTCCATGGCATCCCGGGCCGATTCTCGGTGTCAAGGACTGTACACCATCGTAGCCGAGGGTGACCACCACGACGACACAACCTGCTGTTCACTACAACGCTGCACCTTCTCCAACAACATGTTCATATGGTGTCTGTAGATGATGGCTGCTGATTTGCAATTGCCAAAGATTGACCCCAACAACATATTCACAATAACAACTGGTGTTGCTTCCTGTTTGACAACATAGTAGTCAGAGAAATAACCTTGCATACCTAGTTCACATGGTCATGATATCATGATTAAAATGGATTTTTTTGCTATGATAATAGAATTAACCGTAGTGGACTCTATAGTTCAGAAATAAGTGGGTAATTTGGCGCAAGATAGATAACATAATTCTGAAAAAAAAACTCCATAATTTTTTTCATGCAAACCACAAAATAATTTAGTAGAGGAGATAGTAAATAAGATACCCCTTCAATTGTAGAATTGTTATAGAGGTGTCACAACTATGTTACTACTGCACAAATCTATGACAAATTTTGAGATTAAATTATCACATCTAAACTCAAAACATCGGGGCATCCTTAATTCATACATTCAGAGCAATGCAAACTTCCTAATCGAACATGCTGGACCTATGAGCTAGAAAGTTCTAAAAAAACTGTAAAGAAATAACAGATTCATGAACAATACATGACCTGATTAAGCCCTAGTAAGGATAAATTAGTGTCTATACGAATGCAACCACATACCTTTTATCTCTGTGTCTTCTACGTAATCCAATTCATATGATACCCTTGGTTTTTCTGAACTTGATGGGTAACAAACAGTCTTCAAATATCCCGAGGGAAGAAAATTATCTGAAAGCTGCACTCTAACCTGCAACAATAAGGGGCAAAAATTAAAATACACATTGGCAAGCAAAAATGATTACCATGATCTTAAATAAGAAAATAGAGCAGTATCGTTCCCACAAAGGCAAATGATAGAGTACAGGAAAACTGGAAGTACCAACCATGATATCTCGAAATATGTTGTTTACTTCATCGATGGATCTAACAAAACTGAATTAAGTTAGAAACCTGATCGGGTGCAAGCTTGTAGTATGGAAGTAGATCGATCATGGGTACAAGAAAGAAATTAAATTCAATATTGAATAATGTCCTCACTCATCTTTGGTGCTTTTACAAGAAAGGAATTAAATTCAATATCGGAGAGTAGATCTCTTATTTTAAGCTTGACTTGATTCTATTATAACTAAATTCTGCACAAAATAATGCTCGCGTTCTAAGAATTGAGTCATATAGCAAAACGTAGTTTGATCTATAAAGTTGTTGGTGCAGGAATCCATTCTGCCTCTAAACCTCCATTTCTCTTTCTCTCATGGTCATATTTTTGCAGAATTTAGTTAGAACCGTCAAGTGGGCTTTAGTAAGCTCATATGCATCTAGAACTTTAAGTTATACTGAAATCTCTACAGAAAGGTGAAAAAACATGCAGGAACTAAGAACTGATCATGAACTTCTAACAAAATCTCAAAACTGGCACATGAGGGGACATATCCTAATATTGAACATAAGTTGGCATGAAAATGTCCCGAGATACAAACTTCGTGTAATTTATCATAAAAATTGTCCCTGATACAATCTAGAGTCCAAATTTTTACCAATCTTTATTACATAAAAAACTTCTGTTTCTTTGATTAAATATGCATAGCAGACCTCTCCAACAAGATGCACCCCTCCAAAATGCTTTATGAAGCTGACAGATATAGAAAGCATGCATGTAGGCATACCTATTCTTGTGCATGTCTTTAGAGCTTGAGAAAAATGAGGTAACAACATCTTTCCAATAGTTTGCTGAGTACTAATCAGCCTTGCGGGGTGAACAAACATGATGGTCAAAAGTTCTAATTAATTCAAACACAAACAACATAAAAAATTGAGATAGAAACCACTACACACATACTATTTAGAATCTGACAATCAGTTGAATTGGTGGCTTTCTATTTGTACACTTATAGACATCTCAAATATCACAAATTACAGATTTTGTTCACTCCAGATTTTGTTCATGTACTCTAGTGATTACTGGTAGTGAAAAAATGGTTACAAATAGAAGATGGTGTGATCTTGAAAAAACGAATAGAACCTGGTGTGTTCTTGCTTCAGCATCGCGTTACTACAACAGGAAGCCATCGGCCTCCTTCCCACTAGCTCCGAGAAACCGCATTTCCGTTGTCGGGGTGCCAGCGTCTTCTTCAACATGATAGCCTCCCTCCCTCTGCTTCTTGCTGTCTCTAGCTATGCCAGCATCAAAGAACCATCCACCCCTATCCTCGGCGAGTACGCTGAATGGGCGACAGGAGAGTGAGAGTTGGGCCTGAAGATGCTGTCACATGCCTTGGTGATCATGTGACCTGTCAGAGAGCAGTGTGATGGATAGGATCAGCGGTCACGCCATCCCCGAATGCGCAATTGCTCCTCTCCTTCCCCGCCACAACCCAGAGCCCTCCTCCATGCCCCACCATGACTCTGAGCCCTCTTCCATGCTCTGCTCCTTAGCAATTTGTAAATCAAAGAAGGCAAAATGAACCACTCATATAAATCTTGATGTGAAGTTGCTTCTACACGTGAACATAAGAAAAAGGGGTACCATAAACTACAATTAGGCAAAACTTTTGAACCTGCGTGGTCTCATACCTGAATCTACAAGGCAGTTATGGCACCTGTTAGACAATAGAGCAACAGATAGGATTGGCGGTCACGCCATTCCCGGGTGCAAAGTTCCTCCGATAGTTCCCCGCCACAATCCAGAGCCCTTTGCCATGCGCTGCTTGAAGGAAATACGCCCTAGAGGCAGTAATAAAGTTGTTATTTATATTTCCTTATATCATGATAAATGTTTAATATTCGTGCTAGAATTGTATTAACCGGAAACTTGATACATGTGTGAAAACATAGACAAAACAAAGTGTCCCTAGTATGCCTCAACTTGACTAGCTCGTTAATCAAAGATGGTTATGTTTCCTCACCATAGACATGTGTTGTCATTTTATGAACGGGATCACATCATTAGAGAATGATGTGATGGACAATACTCATCCGCTAGGTTAGCATAATGATCGATAAGTTTTATTGCTATTGCTTTCTTCATGACTTATACATGTTCCTCTAACTATGAGATTATGCATCTCCCGAATACCGGAGGAACACCTTGTGTGCTATCAAATGTCACAACGTAACTGGGTGAGTATAAAGATGCTCTACAGGTGTCTCCGATGGTGTTTGTTGGGTTGGCATAGATCGACATTAGGATTTGTCACTCTGTGTATCAGAGAGGTATCTCTGGGCCCTCTTGGTAATGCTCATCACTATAAGCCTTGCAAGCAATGTGACTAATGAGTTAGTTGTGGGATGAAGCATTACGCAACGTGTAAAGAGACTTGCCGGTAACGAGATTGAACTAGGTATGTGATGTCTATTACACAACCTTCTTCTTGTAGACGTTGTTGGGCCTCCAAGTGCAGAGGTTTGTAGGACAGTAGCAAATTTCCCTCAAGTGGATGACCTAAGGTTTATCAATCCATGGGAGGCGTAGGATGAAGATGGTCTCTCGCAAACAACCCTGCAACCAAATAACAAAGAGTCTCTTGTGTCCCCAACACACCCAATACAATGGTAAATTGTATAGGTGCACTAGTTCGGCGAAGAGATGGTGATACAAGTGCAATATGGATAGTAGATAAAGGTTTTTGTAATCTAAAAATATAAAAACAGCAAGGTAACTAATGCTAAAAGTGAGCGTAAATGGTATTGCAATGGTAGGAAACAAGGCAAAGGGTTCATACTTTCACTAGTGCAAGTTCTCTCAACAATAATAACATCGATAGATCATATAACAATCCCTCAACATGCAAAAAAGAGCCAGTCCAAAGCCACTAATAGCAGAGAACAAACGAAGATATTATGGTAGGGTACGAAACCACCTCAAAGTTATTATTTCGGATCGATCTATTCAAGAGTTCGTACTAGAATAACACCTTAAGACACAAATCAACCAAAACCCTAATGTCACCTAGATACTCCATTGTCACCTCAAGTATCCATGGGCATGATTATACGATATGCATCACACAATCTCAGATTCATCTATTCAACCAACACAAAGTACTTCAAAGAGTGCCCCAAAGTTTCTACCGAAGAGTCAAGATGAAAACATGTGCCAACCCCTATGCATAGGTTCATGGGAGGAACCCACAAGTTGATCACCAAAGAATACATCAAGTGGCACGTGATATCCCATTGTCACCACAGATAAGCACGGCAAGACATACATCAAGTGTTCTCAAATCATTAAAGACTCAATCCGATAAGATAACTTCAAGAAGAAAACGCAATTCATCATAAGAGAGTAGAGGGGGAGAAACATCATAAGATCCAACTATAATAGCAAAGCTCGCGATACATCAAGATCATGCCATAGAGAGAACACGAGAGAGAGAGATCAAACACATAGCTACCGGTACATACCCTCAGCCCCGAGGGTGAACTACTCCCTCCTCGTCATGGAGAGTGCCGGGATGATGAAAATGGCCACCGGTGAGGGATCCCCCTCCGGCAGGGTGCTGGAATGGGCTCCCAAGAGGTTTTTGGTGGCTATAGAGGCTTACAGCGGCAGAACTCCCGATCTATCTTCTGTTTCGATGTTTTTAGGGTACGTAGGCTTATATAGGCGAAAGAAGTCGGTCAGGGGAGCCTCGAGGGGCCCACGAGAGGGTAGGGCGCGCCCCCCCTATCTTGTGGCTTCCTCGATGCTCTTCTGACGTGAACTCCAAGTCTCCCGGATCATATTCTTCCTAAAAATCACGCTCCCGAAGGTTTCATTCCATTTGGACTCTGTTTGATATTCCTTTTCTTCGAAATACTGAAACAGGCAATAAAACAACAATATGGGCTGGGCCTCCGGTTAATAGGTTAGTCCCAAAAGTAATATAAAAGTGTATAATAAAGACCGTAATCATTCAAAACAGATAATAAAATAGCATGAATGCTTCATAAATTATAGATATGTTGGAAACGTATCAGTATGAAGATACCAACGACCGAATCTCGGGTAAGTAACATACCGATGACAAAGGGAACAACGTATGTTGTTGTGCGGTTTGACCAATAAAGATCTTCGTAGAATATGTAGGAGCCAATATGAGCACCCAGGTTCCGATATTGGTTACTAATCGGAGATGTGTCTTGATCATTTCTACATAGTTCTCGAACCCGTAGGGTCCACACGCTTAACATTCGATGATGATTTGTATTATGAGTTATGTGTTTTGGTGACCGAAATTTGTTCGGAGTCCCGAAGGAGATCACGGTCATGACGAGGAGTCTCGAAATGGTCGAGACATAAAGAATGATATATAGGACGAAGGTATTCGGACATCGGAATGGTTTCGGGATGTTTTAGATATTTATCGAGGAACCGAGGGGTTACCGGAACCCCCCAGGGATATTATGGGCCTTAATGGGCCATAAGGGAGTGGGAGAGGGCAGCCCGCAGGGTGGAGGCCCCCCAAGGGAGTACGACTTGGACAAAGGGGAGGGGGCACAACCCCCTCTTTCCCTCCCCCTCTCCCTCTCCTTCGCTCTTTCCCCTTCTTGGAATAGGAAAGGGAGACCAACTAGGATTGGGAGTCCTCGCACTACAAAAAAAAGACACATCCGTGACAATTTGGGCCGAACGACATTTTTTCTGTCATACTTATGACACTTCTATGACAATAATTGTGACAAAACCTGGTATCATCATAGATGTGCTGGGCTCCTACTTCTATGACAAAAATCATGACAGAAAAGGGCTTTTCGTCCTGGGCGGGCCGGAGACTTATACGTCTCCAATGTATCTATAATTTTTTATTGTTCCATGCTATTATATTATCCGTTTTGGATGTTTAATGGGCTTTACTATGCACTTTTATATTATTTTTGGGACTAACCTATTAACCAGAGGCCCAGTCCAAATTGCTGTTTTTTTTGCCTATTTCAGTGTTTCGCAGAAAAGGAATATCAAACGAAGTCCAAACAGAATGAAACCTTAGGGAGAGTTATTTTTGGAACAAACGCAATCGAGGAGACTTGGAGTGGACGTCAAGAAAGAAACGAGGCGGCTGTCAGTGTCAAAACCGGCGGGTCTTGGGTAGGGGGTTCCGAACTGTGCGTCTAAGGCAAATGGTAACAGGAGGCAGGGGACACGATGTTTTACCTAGGTTCGGGCCCTCTCGGTGGAGGTAATACCCTACTTCCTACTTGATTGATCTTGCTGATATGAGTATTACAAGAGTTGATCTACCACGAGATCGTAGAGGCTAAACCCTAGGAGCTAGCCTATGATGATTATGATTGTTCTCCTCCTACGGACTAAATCCTCTGGTTTATATAGACACCAGAGGAGGCTAGGGTTACACAGAGTTGGTTATAAAGAAGGATATCTATCATTCGAATTGCCAAGCTTGTCTTCCACGCAAAGGAGCGTCCCATCCGGACACGGGTCGAAGTCTTGAGTCTTGTATCTTCACGGTCCAACAGTCCGGCCAAAGTATATAGTCCGGCTGTCCGGATACCCCCTTATCCAGGACTCCCTCAGTAGCCCCTGAACCAGGCTTCAATGACGATGAGTCCGGCGTGCAGATTGTCTTCGGCATTGCAAGGCGGGTTCCATCTCCGAATCCAGAGTACGTGTTGTAGCGAACTGTGTCCGGCTTCCCATCAATGTTGTACTCCTCAGCTTCTGTGCTTCAATAATGGCCATCTCCACGTGTCGAGCGAATACGAGGAGACGGAGCATCTTTACATTTTCCACCCCGACCCTGCAGGCAAACCATCTATTTGAAGAGACGGGGATCCTCAGATCCAAATCTCACCTTCTTCCCTTGAGCAAGCATTCAACAGAGCGCATCCGGAAAAACCATTCCATCATGGCCAGTCGCCGCGGATCCTCTTCTCGCTCCCCTAGCTCTAAGCCAGGTGATTGGGAAGAATGTTCTGTCCCCCATTGCCGTTTAGTAGAGTTGCAAACCCAAGGGTTTCTTCCACCGGCGTACATGGTCCCCGTCTGAGCCGGACTAGCCACCTACAATGGCACGGCACAAGCGGAGAGATCTCCTAACCCATCTCAGGGGGAGCGAGTATGCCTCATCCCATATTTGCTAAGAGGCGTCGGGTTTCCAATCCACCCATTCCTTCATGGGCTCCTGGAGTTCTATGGCCTCTAGTTGCACAACTTTACCCCCGCCTCCGTGCTGCACATCGCGGGATACATTGCTCTTTGTGAATTATTCCTGGGCTGTGAGGCTCACTTCGAGTTATGGAAGAAGTTATTCTGCCTCATCCCTCACAATTAGGGGGGATCTATATATCAAGTGGGCGGAGCCGAAATATGGCACGTCGCCCAGACCGGATACCTGTCCGGCAGTCCAAAGAAGGCATCTGAAGGCTGGCCCTCGGAGTGGTTTTATGTAGATGACGTTCCCCTTCCGAATCCAATCCGGGCGGTCCTCCCTGAGTTTAATAACGCTCCACTGAAGAAATGTCGGAGTTGGTGCCCTCGGAGCCCCCAGGAGGAAGATACCAGAGAAGTCCACTTCCTGATGAGCAGGATAAAGACACTGGCCCAATCAGGACTGACAATAGTCAAGGTTATACCAATATGCATAATGCGGGGGGTGCAACCACTTCAATATCGGGGGAAGCCCATGTGGACAATGCCACCCGCTGTGGTCGTAAAGGTCCGGACTCCGCCACTGCTCTAGCGAGAATACTCTCCGATTTATATAAAGGAGAAGAAGAAGAATTCCTTCGTATCAAACCGCGGGATGGATTTTCCATGTACAACTCCCCAAGCTGGGTAAGCCGATATTCTTTACCCAACTCTATCCATTCTGGCGCCCTTCATCATAATCATTTACCCTGATATTTCTAAGCAGGAACTGAGGAAGGCCGTGAAAGAGTTCAACAGCCCTCCTCCGCAGCCAGAGGATCCAGGCCGGGCCTTCGACCCCGGACTTGAAGAAGATCCTGATATATCTATGGAGCTTGTCGACGGGACATTTTATCAGGCAAGCTGTGATGGCACCTTGGTGCCGATTATCCTGGACTACTCCCTGCATCGCGTGTAAGCAAAGCTGAAGCTTTAATTTGTGAAGAGGATTCCTTTCTTATACCGTGCCTTATGCACAAATATCTTATTTTTATAGAGACGACCATCGGAATGCGGCGCCGAGCCCCTAGGGGCTCACCAGTAAAGGGCATCCGGGCCACGCAGGCTCAAGAGGAAATCGGTTAGGGTTGGAATGCCGTCACAGAGGTATAGTTAAAATATGCTCTACGATTATCGTGTTTGAAATGTAACAGCGTCCATCGTGCCCTGGCAGAAAGAGTAGTCGCCGGACTATATCCGGAGATCCTGCCGGTCACGCCTCCACCAGCCGAATTCCGGAACTGGCTTCAAGAGAGGACGCCAATGCGGGGCCGATGTCGAATTGTACTTCGACGGAGGATGAAGATAGGCTCTCCGCCACCAATTCTGAAGTAGAGAGTGCCATGAATCACCGGCACCGACGGGCCATACTTCGTAATGGTATCTTTTCCGAAGAGGCATTCAATGCCTTCAATTCAGGAGACACATACATCCGAGCTATCCAACATGGGCTCGCCCGAGCGACATACCAGTATGCAAAAGATATACGGGTAAGAGAATTTGATAAGCATATATAGCAGTAGCCCCTGAGACTTGAAACAGTTGGAACAACTGATTTAAGGATCGTTGTATGCATAGGTTCTTGTAGAGAAGAATACCCATTTGTCTCAAGAGCTAGAGGAGTGCAAGACCCAGCTGAGGGCCGCGGTGGCCAAATTAGAGGAATCCCAGAAGGCCTCATCTGGTAACATTTGTCTCAATAGAGAAATTTTAAGGAAATATACCAGCTAGTAGTTGGCTTGTTTTATAAGTCTAACAGAAAATTCTGCAGACAATCTCGGGGAGAATCCGGAGATCGTAAGAGATAGTGAGTCACATCTCCAAAGACAGCTAAAGGCTAGCGAGCGTGTGCTTACATAGGTTAGGCAGGAGAAAAACAATCTGCAAGATGCCAATGTCTGACTGGGCGTCGAATTAGCCGATGTTCGAGCTCAGCTAGCGGACTCCGTGAAGGAGAACATGAGGCTTTGTCGCGTCATTTATGGTAAGTGCCAAAACGAACTACAGTACAGTTCGGCGAGGAAGCATATTAAAAGAGTTCATGTCTGTAGGTATGCTGACGGGCCGTCTTGAAGAGGAGATGCCCGAGTCCGCAGGAGATTTGCTGCAAGATCTCTCACAACTGCATGGACGAGCTCGGCGGGTGATGTAGGGTATTGCCCAGGCCTTGTGGCCATCCGCTCCCCTGCCAGGAGGCATGGGGGAGCTCATGGATATGCTCAAAGGAGCACAGCGGCGCTTCCGGCTCTGGAAGCTATCATCCTGCTGACAAGGTGCGAGGGAAGCCTGGGCCATGGTGAAGACGTGATACTCCAAGATTGTCCCGATCCATATGGCCGAAGTCGGACCGGTGGGGCCAGATGGGCAAGAGATTCCCGTAAGTCTGGTGTATGACCAGGTAGCGTTAGCCGCAAAGTATTCCCAACAGGATTACAAGCTAGATAGCTTGTTGGATGGTATAGAGGAAGAATATCGCCAGTCCAAGTGACTATGTAATTCAATGTAAATATGTAGTCCCTAGCCGGATTGAAAATCTTTTGTCATGGCGGACCTTTTCGCTTCAGCCCCCGGATCCGACAGTCCGGGGTGTATCTGAATACCCGCTCAGTTATGTAAAACCGGGGTATGCGTGGAAACCAGGCGTAGGGGTCATAAGTGCTTGAACAGACAAGTACCCAACTAGTTATGTTATATTACATGGGTAGTAAGAAAATCTTCCAGGGAGAATAGTTCCGTTAGGGGTTCCTTTCCCTGGGTACGCATGCATCGATGTGCATGTCCGAACTGCGAATAGAAACGCAAGATACAAAACATCTGGGGATTCACATTGTATTAAACGAAAGAAACATCTTTTGTTCACCGATCAAATATTCCCTTAAGAACGCTAGCTTTCGGCTTCACCCAGTCTGAGGTACACATCCGGCTAAACCGGCAGTAACAATCGCAGAGGTGCTCCCCTTATGCCCTAGCCGAATTAACGGGAACATAGGGCATAAACACAAGTGCCAGGCAACCCAGCAGGGCCAAATATTAAGTCATATCAATGCATATAATGGTGAAGAAAAGGCACATATGGAAAAGGGACGCATATGTGGTAGGCGGGAAGCCATAAAAGTAATTATATTTAGCTTCTGTATAGGAAGCCCCCAGGTATGGTGAGCACACATAGTGCGGCCGGAGTGATCCGAGCATCTGCACTGTATTTAATACTTTGTGTGAAGAAGGTAAAAAGAGCGAGAAAGGAAAAAGGGAGAACATAATTAAAAGAGAGGGGGTAAGGAGACGAACACTGAGTTCGGCACTAGGCGTAGAATCTCCAAGTCTGGCTGCGTTCCATGGGTTCGGCTCGAGTCTATTATCGAATGCATTGCACAGGCAGTATGCTCCTCCAGTGAGAACTTTATCAATGATGAAGGGACCCTCCCACTTAGGTTTGAGCTTGTCCTTCTTCTTCTCTGGTAGGCGTAGAATGAGCTCGCCAACGTTATAAGTCTTGGCCCGCACTTCTCTGCTTTGATACCTTCGAGCCTGCTGCTAATAGAATGCGGAACGGGCTTTTGCGACATAGCGCTGCTCCTCCAGGGCATCTAAGTTGTCCTGCCGATCTAGCTTGGCTTCCTTCTCTTCGTACATGCGCACGCGAGGTGAGTCATGGATTATGTCGCAGGGTAGTACTGCTTCTGCGTCACACACCATAAAAAAGTTGTATATCCCGTCGTGCGATTCAGCATGGTCTGCAGCCCCTAGAGTACGGAGTCGAGCTCCTCGACTCAGTGCGTGTCCGATTCTTTCTAGGATCGCACTAGTCTGGGTTTGATGCCGCCCATGATGAGACCATTTGCACGTTCGACCTGGCTGTTTGTTTGGGGATGATAGACGGAGGCGTAGTCGAGCTTAATGCCCATGTTGCCGCACCAAGTTTTCACTTCATCTGCTATGAAGTTTGAGCCATTGTCAGTGATGATGTTGTGGGGGACACCATAACGGTGTACAACCCCTGATATGAAGTCTATCACTGGTCCAGATTCGGCCGTTTTAACCGGTTTGGCTTCTATCCATTTGGTGAACTTGTCCACCATGACCAATAAGTATTTTTTCTTATGGCTTCCCCCTTTAAGAGGTCCGACCATATCCAGCCCCCAGACCATGAAGGGCCAAGTTATGGGGATTGATTGGAGAGTGGTAGGGGGCATGTGGCTCTGATTGGCGAAGAGCTGGCAACCGATGAAATGTTGGACAAGGTCCTGTGCATCTGCTCGGGCTGTCGGCCAATAAAAACCTGTACGGAAGGCTTTGCTGACAAGTGCCCGAGCCGCAGCGTGGTGCCCACCAAGTCCGGCATGGATTTCAGCCAAGAGCTGCCGCCCTTCCTCTTCGGAGATGCATCTTTGGAGCACTCCGGTGGCACTTTTCTTGTAGAGCTCTCCCTCATGGACTTTGTAGGCCTTGGAACGCCGCACAATACAACGTGCTTCATTTTGGTCCTCGGGGAGCTCCTTCCCATTTAGGTAGGCCAAGAAGGGCTCGGTCCATAGGGCGATTACGGCCATGATTTCATGGGCCGAAGGTGTTATTTCGGTGGAGGAGCCCCTGATTACGTCAGATGGTTCAGAACTTGGGGTTGTATTCGGAGCCGGACTGGTGTTGCCGGATTCCCCTTCCCATAACACAGATGGCTTGAATAGCCTTTCCAAGAATATATTAGGTGGGACGGGGTCGCTTTTAGCACCGATGCGGGCAAGGATATCCGCCGCTTGATTGTTTTCTCGGGCCACATGGTGGAATTCGAGCCCCTCAAATCGAGCTGACATTTTGAGGATGGCATTACGGTAGGCCGCCATTTTCGGATCCTTGGCATCAAAATCTCCGTTTGTTTGTGATATTGTGATGTTTGAGTCCTCACGCACTTCTAGGCGCTGAATGCCCATAGAGACTGCCATCCGAAGACCATGCAACATAGCCTCGTATTCGGCTGCGTTGTTGGAGTCTGTGTATAATATTTGGAGTACATATTGGACCGTGTCTCCGGTGGGGGATGTCAGGACTACACCCGCTCCCAATCCGGCCAGCATTTTAGAGCCGTCGAAGTGCATGATCCAATTGGAGGACGCGTCGTACTCTTTAGGGAGTTCGGCTTCTGTCCATTCGGCGACAAATTCAGCCAATACTTGCGACTTAACGGCCCGCTGTGGTTTGTATGTTATGTCGAACGGAAGGAGCTCGATAGCCCATTTAGCAATCCGTCCTGTGGCGTCGCGGTTGTTTATTATGTCATTGAGTAGTACTTTGGAGGCCACCGTAATCGAACACTCTTGAAAGAAGTGTCGTAGCTTTCGGGATGCCATGAAGACCGCGTATGCTATCTTTTGATAGTGTGGGTATAGGGATTTGCCTGGAGTAATGACAGTGGACACGTAATATACCGGCTTTTGGAGCGGGAAATTGTATGCATCTGCTTCTCGTTCGACGACGAGCACTACGCTTACAACCTGATGTGTTGCAGCTATGTACAATATCATAGGTTCGCCAGTATTTGGCGCGGTTAGGACTGGATTGCTGGCCAAAAGGGTCTTATTTCATCCAGTCTGGACGCTGCCGCATTCGTCCACACGAAGTGTTTGGTGCGTCGAAGAAGGCGGTAAAGAGGTAGCGCCTTTTCTCCTAATCGGGAGATAAAGCGGCTTAAGGCAGCCACGCATCCAGTTAGTTTATGGATATGCTTGAGGTCTATTGGGATAGCCAACTGCGATAGAGCTCGGATTTTTGCCGGATTTGCTTCGATTCCTCTATTGGAAAAGATGAAGCCGAGCAACTTCCCGAAGGGTACGCCGAAAACACATTTTTCGGGGTTGAGCTTGATGTCGTATGTTCGGAGGTTGTCGAACGTGAGTCTCAAGTCATCTATTAAAGTTTCGATGTGTCTTGTTTTTATGACCACATCGTCCACGTAGGCCTCCACTGTTTTGTCGATTTGCTTCTCCAAGCATGTCTGAATCATATGTTGATAGGTTGCGCCGGCATTTTGAGCCCAAAAGGCATAGAGTTGAAACAGAAAGGGCCATATGGCGTTATGAAGGCCATTGCGGCATGGTTGGATTCCGCCATCTTTATTTGATGGTATCCGGAGTATGCGTCGAGGAAACATAGTGAGTCGTGTCCTGCGGTGGCATCAATGATTTGGTCAATGCGACTGATTCATTCTAACAGAGACATTATCTTAACAATATCTTGGTTAAACATGTAGAAAAAACTACAAAGTAGGATAGTACCATTCCTAAAACAATGCGACTGATTCGTTTTAACAGAGGCAAAAAGGAATCAATTACTGGCCAATAAAGGAGGATGAAACATGCGGCCACAAAAATGGTAATCCTGCCAATCCCTAACAAGTGTTGCAGTTTTGAACTAAGATTCAGTAGTTAATTAATTCTGAGAGTGGCTTTGCTTAATTTTACCAGTGGCATTAGATTAAAAAAGCATAAACAGTTCCAGGGGAGAGTGGGTGCAACAACAACATGTGCTTCCATCTACTTATAAAGGGGGTGATGCAGAGTTTTGTTGTAACAAAGAAACAAGCATCATGTATGGGTTGGAACAATTTTTTCTCACATAATGGTAAAAGACAGCAATTCAATAGCTTAAATTCAACATTTATCCAAAACAGTACCAATACAAGTAGCACAACATATCAAAGCACACTACAACATCATGTGGATGAAAGTCGGTACTGACCTTTCTTGACAAAAATTTGAAACTGCTCATGAGGAGGACTTAAGAGAAATCCCAACACATATATGAAAATTCGATCTCCTTTTGTGCAGTTCCACCAAAATTAAGCAAAGTCGCCGGTGTGACATTCAAGTTGAACTGAACAAAACACTCTTAAAGCATAAGTGTTTCGCATAGCGAAGCAAAATGTCGCAATAGCAACAAGTTGAATAGATATCCCTGTTTTAACAGAGGCAAAAAAGGAATCAATTACTAGCAAATAAAGGAAGATGAAACATGCGGCCACAAAAATGGTAATCCCGCCAATCCCTAACAAGTGTTCAGTTTTGAACTAAGATTCAATAGTTAACTTTGAGAGTGGCATTGCTTAATTTTACCAGCGGTATTACAAACAAAAAGCATAAACAGTTCCAGGGGAGAGTGGGCGCAATAACACCATGTGGTTCCATCTTCTTATAAAGGGGGTGATGCATAGTTTGTTGTAACAAAGCAACAAGCATCATGTCTGGGTTGGTACCATCTTTGTTCACTACTTAATGGGAAAATAGAGAAATACAATAGCTTCACTTCTACATTTATTTAAAACAGTACCAATACAAGTAGCACGGTATCTCAAAACACACTGCACGATCATGTGGATGAAGGCAAGTACCAACCTGTCATGACGCACATAAGATCACCTACGAATCTGCCAACACGAATAGGAAATCTAATCTCGTTTTGTGCAGTTGCACTGAAATCAAGCAAAGTTGCAGGTGTGACATTTTAGTTTGCTATAGCAACAAGTTGAATAGATATCCCTATTTTAACAGAGGAAAAAAGGAAACAGTTACTGGCCGATAAAGGCAGGTGAAACAAACAGCGACAAAAAGAAGCATCTAACTTATCCTGATGGAAAACAAAGTAGGATAGTAGCATTTCTAAAATGGTTGCATTGATTCATATTAACATAGACATTCTCTTAAAACAACATTCGTTAAAAAATGTAATTTAGTTTTAACAGTGGTATTGCTTTAATTTTCCAGCGGCATTCTTAAATTAACAATAGCAAAATAGTTGTATGGGACATGGGACATGGGACATGCCAGCACCATGTGCGTCCACACGTATAAATGGGTGATGCCGAGTATGTAGCCAAGCAGCATATCTGCCTTGGTCCCACATTTGTTCTCTTTGGACCTTTTTCCTATGTGAGGGCAGCAAATCTAGTCCTACACAAACTACCCGACCCCCTAGTTTCTTTCCCTCTTCAACAAAGAGATTGGTTCCTTACAGATGTGTGTACTGGATTACCCCATTTTCCCCTTTTTGGCCAACAAAGCGGCTGGATAGACAGTCTATACTACTTTCCCTTCCTCCTTTCCTCATTAAACCACGTCCTAGATTCATGCTCCACCCCACCACACCCTTCTTTCCTCTTTGAACCAAGTCCTAGATTCGACTACAGAATGAAAAAAGATCCGCATGCAGCTAGAGCAATGACGGTTTCAAAGAAAATTATACCTTAGGGTCGTCGGGATGTGGCAAGGCATGCAGCGGGAGGCCAGATCTGCCCACACTACGTACGACAGCAAGGAAGAAGGGGTCAGTGGCCCTCATGCACAGACGCTGGGTGAAAGAGAAAAGCGCAGCCGGCAGTGGATTGCTTCCCTCGTCGAAGGCAATAGAGTGAACGCTGCACCTCCTCCCCTTCCCGGTGCGACGGGATTCGGACGCCTCCTTCACCAGCTGTGAGGAGGGAGAGAGAGACAAGAGGCCAATGCAGTCTTGTTTAGATCTGGTGAAGAGGGTGAGAGACTGTGAAGAGAGTGAGAGACAGTCTATTATGCTAATATTAGCAGAATAACTATTATGCACACCGCTTCCGCACTGCACGCTGGACGCAAGTGCACTACATCTCCTTTACGTTGGGCACTGCAAAGCTTCACTGGAGAACTGCTTAATTTTCCGGTGTTCCG
The DNA here is from genome assembly GCF_018294505.1 of Triticum aestivum. Classification (NCBI taxonomy): domain Eukaryota; kingdom Viridiplantae; phylum Streptophyta; class Magnoliopsida; order Poales; family Poaceae; genus Triticum; species Triticum aestivum. The sequence goes on along the minus strand of NC_057798.1, from coordinate 159,318,335 downwards.
CCCGCGTTTTCTATGTGGAATCGGGTGTCGCGGAATGATTCAGTTTGTGTCTGCATCTCATTTTAGCTTTATTCTTTCTAATTTACAGGAAAATATACTACAGTGCTTGCAAATCGAGGGATTTTGCGGACAAGCTTTCTCTGTTCGTTCGTGTTCGTGTCAGATGCGATTTTTTTTGTGCTCGAATGTTTTTATTTAGTAGGAATTCTTTGATTGCGTTTGTTTTAATCGGTCCGTTCACTCTATAATTTGTTAATTTTTAGGAGTTAGTTTTCAATTCTTGTTATTTTGATTGTGCGGGCTGGTGAGCTTCGTCCGCTCCTCTGTTCTTGTTGATTTTTTTTGATTTTGCCCGTCCACACGTGTTCGAATATTGTAATGACTGTTGCTGTAGGTTTGAATTCATTGTATTGCAGGTATAATTGTCATTTTTTGAATCGCATTCTTTAAATGAAAGCTGATGATGTTCGTCAAGTTGCCATGTCTTCCATGTAAATTTTTGCGGGTGTATTTTTCGATAGTTTAGTGGCTGTACAATTTTTAGGCGAGTTATGGAAGTGCGAGTGAAATTGACACCTCTATCAGTCTATCACATGTCTGTAGTTTTACTGCTTTAATTTTATTTTTTGTAATCGTGGCATACGTTGTAGTGCACTGCATTTTCTTTGGTAGTGTACTTCGTTGTAGCTGCATTACAGTGGTTATGGCTGCTTATGAGATTTCTCCTTTTCTTAAACTACATTCTGTGTTCTAGATGATTGCATAATATGCATTTCTGTACTGCATTAGCAGTGTTGTTAATGTTATATTCTGCTATTAGAATGGATGGTCCATGATACGCTTGTGTTAGCTGAATAGTTATTATAAGAATTTTTTTGAACTGCATACTATGAGAATTGTTTTTGAACATCATATGTTAACTACAAAATTTCGACCATTTGCATTTCCTTGTTACTGTTCAGAGGGCTGCCTTTTGTTATTATTAGTACCACACTATGTGTTCGAGAGAACTGCATTACTGCCAACAGCAACTTTGTCTAAAAAGGATGATAAAATGACGCAGTTCAGGTTGCATACTTTAAATAGGCATCGTTCAAATTGTCTGATGGACATAAATTTAAAAGCATACAACATAAGGAAAGCACTAGAAATATTGGTTGCTTCATATTAGACAGCCTAGAGTGCAAATATTGTAAACTTGATGGAGTCTTCTTCTTTGTAGAAAAAGACCATGGCCACTTCTCCAGCCTCAAAGCCATTCTGGGAGACAAAATCTTTCCAACCAGTAGTTATGTTGATGCAGTCTTCAGAGTCGATGTGGTAGTCAGCTTGCATGTCTCCATAGCCATTCTTGTGTTCTGTCTCCAAAGTAAGCTTCCCTGAACTCGGAGCATGAAATTCTAATGTGGATGGCATTTCTGCATATTGGAATGGGTGGAAAAAGAATTTATAAGTAAATAGCAAATGTTTTTGTTTTATACTTAGTATGATTTGTTTATGTTTACTTAAATAGTTACATACATATGACTATATTTTGTAAAGTAGTTGCAATGTATGAACAAACTTATATACGCAATTGACTCCTAGTTTTACTGGGATATATATTATACTTCAACATGCGTGCACTGCAATGTCAGTAACAGTGTACTTCTCCAGCATGTTAAGATAACTGCAACGCTTATCTACTGAAACTTTTTTTTGTTCATGCGTTGGGATTCTGATCTAGCTAGTGTCGATACATGGTGTGGTACTGAAGAAAGATAGGTGGAAGCATCTAGTCTTAATAGCTAACAGATCTGAACAACAATACAAATTCTGTTTTGTACTTTTGTTGATATTACTAATCAAATTGATTGAACTATATATTTAGATGTGTATTTGTAGTCTAGATTATGTCCAAAATTGTGAGGGGAAAACATACCCAACTTTCCTGTAGATCTGCGGTTGTGAGGCGATGAAGAAATGGCGCACGAAACCCCTGTTGGGTATCATCAAGTAGCCGAGCATGCTGCGCCACTCGGTGTTGGTGAGCTCTAGACCTTCTGCGTAGATGCATGTGTCCGCTACCGGCGCCATCCTTGCCAAGCACCCGCACTTACAGTCCATGGCGGGTTCAGTGGAATTCCAGAGAAGAGCTGTGGATGGGATGAACCCTAGATCTACGTTTTGAGGAAAATGAGGAACGGGGGGAGGAGTTGTGTTAGTCTGTAGCACAAATGGATAAGTTTTTATGCAACCAATCGAGCAATGGAAGTAATAAATGGTGTGGTTGGCGTTAGGTGGTGGATTGGGTCTGATTCAGTGAACACGAATGCATTTAAGAAGCAAGAGGACTGCTTAGTTGAAAATAGCGAACTGCATTGTCATATCACGACGAACTGCGAACGCGTGGTTGGGCCTGTGTTTTTGTATGGTATGTAGCATTTTTTTCCAGTGGACTCTCTTTTTTTTGTTGGCCCTGTGTTCTGGTAGTGAAGACGCAATTGGGCCCAAGTCGGCCTGTGAGCACGGCTGGTTCTCGGTGCGTTGTGTGTGGTCTAATGTTTAGTCCCACCTCGCCCGCGGAAGGTGCGCCCAACATGTTTATAAGTTGTGGAGAGGCCTCTGTGTCGAACTCCTCTTGTTACTTATTTGGGCGCTTGAACACGACGCTCGCAACTGTATGCTCTCTGACCTGTGGGCCCATGTGTGGCCGGCCCCATGCACTGTGACTCAAAACGACTCGCCTTCTGTGGGCGCAGATCTATTACGAGACTGGCTGGGGCCGGTAGCACCTGGGTGGTCAATTTTTTCGTTTTATTTTTTTGTTTAGGTGTTTTTTCAATGTTAGGGGTGTGCACTGCATTGATCAGGGTTCTGTACTGCATGTGTATGCATTGCGTACTGCATGAATAGTTGCCATTATTTTTGTTTCCGTCTTTCTGCTATTGTGTAATCTTTTTTCCCAATGTATGGGAGTGCACTGCTTAGTAAATCATACACATAATTCATTTATTATGGTTCTGTACTCCACATTCATATATTTCTGTACTTCATTGATTATTTACGTGTTTGCGTTTTTCTTTTTCTGGTTTAGCTCTTATGTATTCTTTTGTCAAATTTAGGTTCGTGCACTGCTTTGTTGGGTATGTTAAGACTTCATTCGACAGATTCTGTACTGCATTCGTACACAACTTGCACTGCATGCGTCCTATTTGCACACTGCAACTTATTTTTCGTTTTTGCACTACTCGAATCTAATGATACATTAGCAGACAACAGAAAACAAATTATCACAGATATTCTGTACGACAATTTCATCACCAGCAAACTAAGTTGAATAGAAAGCAAACTAACATAATCAGAGTTCATCATTACAAAGCGATTCTGCATGGCAAGCAAACTAGGTTCAGCACACAAGCAAACTAACAATACATAAGCAAACAACACAAAGCAAATTTGATGATAATTCTAAAAGAACGCTGGCATTGTTGGCTCCTGGCCGGCACCATCTTCTTCTTCACCAGTCAGACTCTCCCCATCCCCAGCTGCTCCTGGCGCGCTTCTTGGGGGCTCCTCCTTCTCCAGCTTTGCACGGCGAAGGCCGTCCTGGGTGAGGGTGATGCGGTTCCATATCTCGTACGCTGCATAGGCGTCCTTTGCCGCGTACTCGATGTGCCTCCTGGACAGAGGCAGGATGGCCCAGCGCTGGTGCTCGTCATCGGTGATCTTCTTCTTCATGTTGTTGTAGTAGTCATTGATGAGCACGCCGGAGACGTCTCCGAGGGAGTCCAACGGCTTGGTTACCTCGGGCACCCTCCACTCCTTCTGGATGTCGACGAAGTTGGCGACCTCCAGTTTGACGCGCTCCAGCCTGGTTTTGTCGTCGTCGATGGAGAAGCCTGCAAAGGTGTACCTGGAGTCGGCGAGGAAGTTGTCAAAGACGGTGCACCTTTCAGTGTCGCTCATTTGGAAGAGTAGCACCGGGTGATTCTTGCCGATGGAGAGCTGGCAGAGGGCCGGTTTCTGTGTTGCTTTAGGGTCGTTGTCGTACTCAAGATCAATGCCGACGATCTTGTGGCGCTGGAGGCTGAGGTGGCGCTCGTACTGCGCGAGGGTGATCGCCATCTGTTTCTTGTCATTGGTGTGGATGACATGCAACTTGGTGTTGCCGTGCGCCTCCACGGCGTTGTTGCCCTTGTACTCGTCGGTGAACGTCATCGCCGATGGCAGGGCTTGGTGCTTTTGCGTTGATACGGGGCGATTTGGTGGGAGCGCAATGGATACTTGTGTTGTTGTGGATGAGAAGGCCTTCGGCAGGGGTCTGAATTTAAGGGGAGGGCGCGGGGTGGGATGGCCTCGTTGGATGAACTGCACGATCGCGCTGATGATGCGGTTGTGCATATCATGGGTTGGTTTTGCATCTGTGATCGTGGGCTTGTGGCGATGGAACTGCTCCGATTGGGTGGTTGTATGTGAACGTGGTTTTTTTTAAGGTGGGTTTGTTTTATTTTTGATCAGCACATTTTTTTTAACCACCACTTTTTTCTATGTGAACAGGCATTTTGTCATGTTTTATACACGTATACTGCGTGACAACATAATTGCATTGCTTACACTTCCGCACTGTGTCGCATACAAATCAGAACTGCAATAGTGTATTACTTCATCGTTTTTTGCGTGTCTTTGCTATATGCTTCGGCGATCCGCATTGCGCAACGGAATGGACTGCATACTTCTACCGCCCCGTACTACATCTTTGTATTCTTTTTAATGTCGTGGAGTGCACTGCTTTTTGGTAAATCATCGGTGCACTGCCTTGATCATGGTTATGTATTAGATGTGAACTTCATTCCTTACTGCATGTATAGTTCTCATTTTTGTTCCCGTGTTTTTACTTTTTTTGTAATCTTTTTTTTCGAATGTATGGGACTGCACTGCTTAGCAAATTACAACTGTACTGCATTGGTTATGATACTGTACTGCAAGTTTGTGTACTTCCGCACTGCATTTACTTTTTCTGTGTTCGCATTTTTCTTCATCCCGTAAAGAAATGCATAATGGCGTACAACATCCAGTAAAGAAATGCACTGCATTTTTCTAGTAGTGCGTACTGCATTTGTTTTTTTGCCAGTGCTTACTGCACTGTACGAGAGGTTTAAGGGGAGAGCGGAGGGGGGCACATTTTTTTGTGTGGCACTTATTTGAAGGTAGACTTTTTTTCGGATGTGTTTTCTTAACATGCGTTTTGTTTTTTATTTTAACTTTTTTTACGAACTGTATGTATTTTAATTGTCGTTTTACCATTTGAACTTCATGATTCTTCACAGAGAACTGCATCATGTGCATTTTTTTTGTTTTTTGGTAATATGTGCGTTTTGATGTAGACTGGCTTATTTTGTCTGGGCTGTTTTTGGGCCGGCCCTTTTTTTGTGACCCTTTTTGCGACACGCGGGCCTCCTACGTATCGCTTCCAGGCTCTTCCACCGCTCCGCTGTCAGAGAAAGAGGCCGAGAACAATCCCCTCTCCTCTCTTGCAGTTTCTCCCGAGGCATCTCTCCCTCGGGCAAAACCGTCGTCGCGCGCAGCAACCGCCTTCGCCCGGAGAACCGCCGCCCTCAAGAGGTCCTTATTCCCGCATTCCGCGTCGCTGTCCGCTCCGTGAGCCCTTGCCGCTGCGCTCCCGCAGCCCTTTCCTGTCTGTTCCCGTCGCCGCCCCCCTTCCTGCCGTCGTCGCCGCACACTTTTCTTCGATACGTTCCGCTTGACTCGGTGTTGATCGTCCCCTCGTCTTGTTTTTGTGATTCTTGTAGTCGCTGTAGCTCTTTTTGCTTGTGTAATTTTTTCGTAGGCAGTCGATTTTATCTTGTTTTGAAGTCGATAGTTGTGTGTAGCAATGTGGATCTAGGGTTTCGTGAGATTTTTGCTGATTTTGTTGCTTATGTCTGTCACTTTGTCCTTTGTGTTGCAGGGAAACGCTATGTCTTCACCGAGCAGGCCAGGAGAAGGAGTTCAGGGTATGTGGAGTGCTTATTCCTTAGGCTTTGTTTATTTTGTTTGATGTTTATCTAGTTTCCTAATTCATCCTGCATATTGGGTTATGCTCTGTTAGTTGTCAGCGTTCGTTTGCATTATTTTGTCATGTGATGTTTTTGTAATTTCTTTTTTCTTGTTTTTTTAATCCAGCAGGTGATTGCACTGCTCATAATGATACACCAATTGTCTCTCCTTGTCCTGGTGGTAAGGATCATGGTGACGAGGGAGGACATCAAGTGAATTCGCCGATTGAATCTTCTCCTATAAGTGTGGCCGCTCCTTCTGGTATGTGATTAATTTGTTTATTTTTGTGTATGCTTTGTTTTATCTAGTTCGACATTTTTGTTGCAAACAACCGTGAATTTAGTATATGCAGCACTGCATTTATTTTTGTATGTGAACTCCACTGTATGTATGTGTGAACTGCATTGTTGTTTTATTCAAGTTTTTTGTACAAATGCATTATTTTTTATTTTGAGTTTATGGTTGGAGCTCTGCATTTATATGTCTAACTGTACTGCATTTGTTCTTTTTGTGCAATTTTTAACGAGCATAGTCAAACTTTATTTTGACGCAGTGTCTGTTTTCCATGCTGGGGCGCCTGGGTTTGAGGAGGTTACTCAATTGATTGACCATTATTTTGCAGAGGGTAATGTTGGTGTGAGCTTTGATCATAGACGTCCTGTCTTGTCTGAAACACAGTCGCAGTCTGTTGATGGTACAGAGGAAGTTACACAAGATTGGATGGTCCCGGAACAGCTTCGTCAATATGAGTTGAAGCAAAGCAAGAAGAAGTTGAGGTTTGAAATTGAGTCAAAAGAGTTTGCTGAGAAGGAGAAGCAGAGGAGATCTGGAGATGGTGCCAAGGGTGGTAAATTTGGCAAGGTGAAGAAGAGGTTGAGTACTATTGCTAAGGAAGATGGTACACCTCGGCGGAGTCCACGTGTTGCTGGAATGAAGAAGAATCTTTGCAAGAGAACCGCTGAAGCTGGTGGAAGTGATGATCCTCAACGCAAACGACTACATGTTACTGAAGGTCCCAATTCTGATGACGACGACTTTGTGCTTGCTGATTATGTGAAGGGTGTTCATCCTTCTAGACGCAAAGACTGTGGTTCATCTATGAGTGTACCCAAGCATGCCCATGATGATGTCGACGAAGATGTTGGTGGTGATTCTGGCGAGGAGGTGGATGCTGCTCCAAAGGTTTGTTGAAGTGCACTGCATTTGTTTCCTTCATTTGTTATTCTTTCTGTATTTTCTATGTCTGTTTTTTATGCCTAATCTTCTAATGTGGACTGCATTTCCCTTTACACAGGGAAAGAAGTCTAGTAAGAGCAATGCAACTGAAGATGATGGTGCGGGAGATGATTCTTGATTTAACAAGACCGTGTGTTTGTCGCTTCCCACTGTTTGCAAGGCTGCTTCTTTGTTGAAAGAGGCGCATTGCAGCCGTGTTAGGGATGCTGGATTTGGTGTTGTCTTTGATCTGTCTGTCAGTAAAGAAAAATGTGTCGCGCATTCTTATGTGCTATCTGATGGGAGTGATTGACCCTGCCACCATGTTAATGGACTTTGGGAATGGCAGGGTTCTTCGTATCAATCGTGATACAGTTCATCACATTTTTGATTTACCTATGGGACGTCACACTGCACCCATGCCTGCTTCCAGCGGTCATGATGAATCGTTGACTGCCCTCAAGGATGAACTTGGCTTTGACCGTTCAAAAAGTATAGGTGTCAAGGACTAGCTTGATAAGTTGAAGGTGTTGGTGGAGGAAGATGATTATGTGAGTGTTGAACTTGCTGTGAAGGTGTTCTTCCTGATACTTTACCAGAATTTGCTGTGCCCGGGGCCTGTAGTTCGTTTGGGTAGAGTTGCTGCGATGGTAGAGAACATGGATTATGCGGCTATAGCTCAGATGGACTTTTGTCAGCTTGTTGTTGATGTGTTGCAGGCAGCTGTGGTTAGGTGGCAATCAGAAGGCAGCAAGCAGAATTGTGCAGAGGGTTGTGCCATTGTCCCCCTGATTATGTATCTTGACTGCTTGAAGCTTCACAAATTTTCAGTCATGCACACGTTGACGCCACGCGCGTCATACCTGATGACCAAGGACCTGATGAAGTTGTACAATGAGGATGTGCTTGTGAAGGGAAAGATTTACTTGGAAAGTTACAAATTTGGGAAGCTGCCGGTTAGTGCACCTGATTTTTTAATGTCAGATTTTTTTTTAAAAAATGTGCAGCCATTATAAATGTGAACTTTTCTAGTACTCACATGTGTACTTCTCTTTGCGTGTTGTCTTTTTTTGTAGTGGAAGGCATCAGGTGATATTGTGTACAACCGTCCTGTTGCAGTTGTACACGGCAGCTCTGATGCGGGGCCTAGCACTCATGCTAGGTTTTCTGAGCCTATCTGTAGTCAGCTTCCTACCTGTGATGATGAGGTCCGCATACTCGTGGTTTCATGCCTCGACAGATGTTTGATAATACAAGCTCTTATAAACAGACATTTGTTGGCGGCAAAAAACATGAGGAGATTGATGAGCTTCTTCTGAAGGTTTTGAAGCTGACTGAAGATTTGCCAACCTCTAGTGACAGGTTGAGGACAGTTGCTGGTTTTTTCCCTGTTGTCCATGGCCCACAAGATGAAGATATTGTTGCTGCTCACAATTTTGATTCTGGTGTGATTGAAAGCCTAAAGATTGCAGTGAGAAATGTTCGTTCTTCGTATGCTCAATTGAGACATTCACAAGAAGAAAAATTCGGTCGGTATGAGAAGGATGTTGGGCATATTGTGGATGAAATGATCCGTCAGGACGCTGGCGTTGGCGCTGATAATGTATGTTCTATGTTTTTTGTGGCTTTGAACCTCTTTTTTTGTGTATTATGTTGACTGCTCCTCACTATTTTTGTTTTTTTTGTTATAGGCTGGAGTGGAATCTTCTGGTGTCAATGGAACTAGAGACGATGGAGTTGGTCAGGTATAAATATTCCTGCCATGTCTGTTCTACCATGCTTCCCTTTTTTCTTTGAACTTTCATTTGTTTGCTTCCCATATTTTTTTGTGTACTTCTCTGTTGTGAAGTGTGTACTGCTTGTGCATAGTTGAAGTTTTTTCTTTTTCGGTCGGTACCATCTTATTTCTCGTTTTTGGTTTGTTCTATGCCCGTAGACTGGTGTTGCTGCTCGTGATGTGCACAAAGAGACCTACGATGGCTCTAGGAAGGATGAGGTCTTAGCTGATGCAGTGTCCCCTCTGGATGTTGTAGCTGATAAGGTATAGTTGTATTACTTGTTCTGTTAGTGGGTTGTAATCTAATTTTTTGTTGTCTGTTATAAACTTGATTTACGTTGTTATGTTCATCCATATGCATTTTCATTTGCGTATGTTAGCTGCAATAGTTTTACATGTGTGATCTTCACTGTTTGACAGAAGTGAACTGCAGTTCTTTTGGCATGCGCGATCCATACTGATTTACATACGTGAGCTTCAGTATTTAACATAACTGAACTGCAGCGTTTGTTAAAGCGAACTGTAGTTCTTTTTTTATGTATATGTGGGTTGCAGTTGTAGTTGTGTTTGACACACGTGTGTTGGTGTTGTTTTGCAAATGTGGACTGTAGTTGTTATGTGTATGTTGCCAGCAGTCTTTTGACATAAGTGTGCTATGTGTTGTTGTGTTAGTTATCCCCATGCTTATTTTTGTGTTACTGTGTGTTTTTTAAACTTTCCACAGGTTGGAGAACAAAACGTGGAAGCCCACGTTGATCTGAATCAGGGCAGTTGTGTTGTTGATGGTCGTGGCAGTGTTGATGCTTCTGTATCGGTTGCCGTTGAGTGTGCAGATCCTTCTGTAGCTCAAGGATCCCATGATGCTGTTCCGACTAGTCGGCATGAAGATTCTGATGTTGGCATGAAAAGCCACTGGAGAATGTTGCCCCTGCTGCTAGTGTTGTTGCTTCCCCTGTCTGTCTGGTGTCCAATGATGTTCCGGAAGTATCAATAGTGGAGCCTCATGTAGTTGAAGTATCTAAGGACGCTGCTATTGACCAGACTATTGTAAATCGAGAGAATGCTGATGTTGCTGCAGAAGGAAAGTCCAGTGAGGTTGTGGTGGATTCGTCGCAACCTATGCAAGAAAATATTTTGCTCAGTTCTGAAGAACAACAGCCTGAAGACTCTGACACTAAAGGCAAGAGATTTTTTAACAGTGCAGTTTGATGTTTTTCTCATTCATGTTGTTTAATTACTATGGTATCTGTATTAGATGTTTAATAATAAGTGAAACTTTGATCTTTTGTCTATGATTTTCAAAATAGCTAGCAGAATTCCCTTATCTTAATATTAAAATTTCATTGTTTTGATAAGTGAACTTCATCTTTTTTATTACAGATGATGAACTTCCTGTTGTGACATCGTCGAGCATTGATCCAGCTCTTCTGAAGAGATACAATGAGTTGTACGCTGCTGTTACAAAGGCTCGGAAGGACAAGAAGAAGAAGTATGGTTTTTTAGAAATTGTTTTGTTCATATGTATTATCTAATTTTTGTATTTACCCCTTTTTATTTGTTGTTATTTTTTTAGTATCTTATGTTTGAGTTTTTCATGAAAAATTCAGGGACATGATTGCTTTTAAAACTGAGATGGGTGATATTAGCATTAGCGAAGTTGGTCAATCCTTTTGGGATAAAGGGATGTTCACTACAAGGCTTGTAGATCTTGGGGTTTCTTTGCTGGTAGATAAGTTTAAGGGATCTCCGACAATGGTTGTCCGGTACCATATTTGTGTAAGAATGCAGAAATTTTTGTTTTATTTTTTGATTTTCTTTTCTGATTTCGTGCGACGACCTGTGTTGCTTATTTGATTTTTGGTTTTGTTTCAGCAGACAAATATTTGGAATGGTGGTACTGTAGGCAGGAGTGTTAAAATGATGTTCTCTTCAAAAGCCGATGAGTGTGTTGATAAAAAGGATAAGGTGAGAGACGTTTTTATGTGTATTTTGCCTGTTTTGTTTTTATAGCATTCTGTTTTTTCTTCTTATAATAATTTTATTTATTTTTTCATGCTTCCAACAGGTCCTTTTTGCAACTTTTGATCCGCCAGATACGAGGGATGGTGTTGGTCATCATTGTGTAGTTGCGTTAAATGTGAAAGAAAGGCGGTTTGAATTTCTTGACTCGCTCAACAAACCTGGCAGCCCTGATGCGGTCAGGGTTTTTAGGAGGATGCTTAAAAATATCAAGCGTGCATGGAAAGAAGGTAGCTTGAGTTCTAATGAGCCGCTAAATCCTCCCACACTGGATGGATTTGTGTTGAAACATGTCATTGTCCCATTGCAGCTAAATGGGTGCGTTCTTTACAACCCTTCTGTGTCATACCGTTCAAGTTTTGTTTTCAGTTCATTTTTGTGAAACTGATGCTTTTTATTCTTTTTATTGCAGGCATGATTGTGGATTCTATATGTTTCAATTCTTGTAGACATGGGATGGTGTTCAAGTTGCTAAGTTTGGGGTGGAGCACATTGGCTACATCAGAAAGGCCATGCTCTATAGCTGGCTAACATCGAGGAAGTGTTGCCTTGATTTAACATCACTTCTAATTTTTGCAGATAAAGGTTGTTTTATTGAACTTATTTATCCTTGCTTTATTTTATTTTTGTCTGCTGCTTGGTTCCGCTTCTTTATGGGCAAGTGGGCAGCATTTTTATTTATATGTGGGCTGCATTTTTGTATACAAGTGTGGGCTGCATTGATATAGAGAAGTGGGCTGCATTGTTCTTTATATGTGGGCTACATTGATGTATACAAGTGTGGGCTGCATTGATGTAGAAAAGTGGGCTGCATTGTTCTTTATATGTGGGCTGCATTGATGTGTACAAGTGTGGGCTGCATTGATGTAGAGAAGCCGCATTGATGTAGAGAAGTCTGTTGCATTGATGTAGAGAAGTGGGCTGCATTGTTCTTTTATATGTGGGCTGCATTGATGTAGAGAAGTGTGCTGCATTTCTGTAGAGAAGTGGACTGCATTGCTGTATACAAGTGTGGGCTGCATTGCTGTAGAGAAGTGGGCTGCATTGATGTATACAAGAGTGGGCTGCATTCTATTTTTTTATATACATGTTTTTGGTTTTTGTGTTTTTGTACTGAGTGCTTCCATGTTTTTTCTGCACTTTTTTAGGTTTGGATTGGAGGCTTCACGAAGGTTGTACGTCACTGTTTGAGTCCCAGGGTTCTGATGTTGTTATGGAGGATTATGTCATCGAAATCTCTCCAGATAATTCTGGTTTGAACACAAATGTGGCGTCTGGACCTGATGGTGGAAGTGTCTCTCGACCTAGCTCTCCACACGATGTATATGATGTTGATGATGATGATTTTGTTACACCATGTGCACGTGTCACTAGGACTAGGAGTGCAGCAATTAATCGTCCTCCTTTGGATGAGGTTGAAGTATTTTCGAACAAGAGGGCAGGTGAGAGGGCTTTTAAGTTGAGATGCTCTATAGAGAAATTGAAGCCTCCGAGGTTCAGATATATTGATGAGGCGATTAAAATAAATGATCTTGTTCTCAGCAAAGATTTTGTAACCAAATACCGCGAGTAAGTTTTATGTGATGTGTGTGAACTTTCATGCTTTCTGTGTGTTTTGATTTTAATTCTAATTTTATTGATCCCATCTATGTATGTTTACTGCAGGAACGTGTTCTTTATGGTGCATGGTCCTTTTGGTGATGTCAATACTTACAATATCGACTATATCTATGATACATTTGGCAAAGGAGCTTTAATGGATTCGTATATCATGGATTTTGTCATCAAGTACTGGAAGCAAGACCCTGAATTGGGTTTAGCTTATCAATCCGGTAAACATGTGCTACTTTCACCTTTATTTATCACGGTAAATGTTTGGTGTCATTCTTTCCTACTGCACTGGCTTTTTCATGTCCATGCCTTCTTGCATTGTTTATTCTTTTTTTCATGTCCTTTTCTGTTCTTTTTTGTATGCAGTACGTTCTTCAAATGGAAACCTCTGTGGCGAGAGATAATGACGGAAATCATGTGTTGCCAGTTGTGCATAGCTCATTTGTTTTAGAAGATGCAGTTAACCAGTTCAATTTTTTGTGAGCGACGGCGCAAACCTGTTGGATGCAAAACTGGTAAGTTCATTGTTTTTTGTCATTTATTTTTCCTGGTTTGTTGCATTTCTTTTTATAGTTATTTTTGGAACAGTGGTCCTGGTGGTACGTGTCGAAAGAACTTTTCATTTCATTTTTTTATGCGAACAGATTATGATGCCGCGATTCAAGGATGGTCATTATTCCTTATACGCGATGAACCAGCATCGCCAGACCCTTGATATCCATGACAGTAGGAAGTACACTGGCCATCCTGATGTGACGACAAGGTGGCGCAGGACTGACTACCACGCAGATTGCACTGAAGTGGTATGTTATTTTTTCTTTGCCAAGCGTAAAGCTTTTTTTGTGTTTCTCCTACTGCATTTTTTTATAAACTGCAATTGTTTATGTAGTGCACTTCAACATATGCGCGACAGAACTACATTTTTCTCACGTGCACTTAAAAGAGGGATTGTTTAGACGTTTGAGAACAACTTTTATTTTTTTGGTACGTTTGAATATCAACTTTGATCCGTGATGTTACCTTGTGCTTCTTTTTTTGCCAGATGAGGAGCATTACTCAGCTGCTGAAGGCGATTTATGGTGAAAAAATGTATAAATCGAGGAACCACCCTGACTGGGTTAAATTGGCACAGAAGCCATCTTACCCGGTCGTGCCAGCGCAGGGAGCAAATGAGTGCGGAATCTATGTTCTGAGGATGACGCTATTGTATGACGGCCAACGTCTAGTTGAGAAAATTTTGAAATCCGACGTAACAACTTCTCTGTTTTCTTTTCACTTTTTTGTTCTTTATGACAACCTTTTTTTAATCACTTGTCTGCATTTGTTTTCTTTTTTTCAGCCTGCTGCTGAAGATTGGAAGGCGGAGTACATGTTCCAGCTGCTGTTCAATCCTTCGAACATGTTGTGTTATGAAGACATGCAGCCTGAGTTACGTGAACTGATTGCGGACCTCGGGCTCACTTCCCTGTCGCAATCGCAGATGCAGTCGTAGACGCAGTAACAGTCATTTGGGGCTGTCGGGGGTTGGGTACGACATATTCCAAAGGATGGCTTATCATGGTGGGAGCGAGTAGAACGTCGCCGGTGCCCAGAAGCGGGATGAGGCGAAGACATGCACGCCGGCGGAACTTACCCAGCTTCAGGGCTCTCTGAGGAGATAACACCCCTACTGCTGCTCTACGGGGTCTCCGCATGGTCACTATGGCAAAGTGGTTACAATGGCGTTCCTGGAGCTGTTTCTGTAGGTAGGAGAAGGGAAGGCTAGCTTCTCCTTCCTGTGATCTAAGGTCTATCCCTATCTCTGGGTCCGAACCCTTTGCATGGGCTTCCCGGGGGGTTTATATAGGCCTACCCCCCAGGGGTACAATAGTAATCCGGCTGGGAGCGGGTCCCAGCCGTCTGTCTCTCAGGCCGTCGTCCTTCCTTCCGACTACTGGGGCCCGCCGACTGGCGGGCCCCGCGGACAGGCCTGAGACTGTAGCGGTACTCCTGATGACCCGGGCTTGGTCATGCGGTCATGGCTACAGCGCCGCCGTCTGGCGTGCATTCACTGTCGCCACTCCCCATCTTATCTGGTTAATGGCGTGCGGGGCCCGGAGGAGGGGTCGGCCGACTCCAGGGGGCCGATTCCCACCGGTCCGTCTCCAGGGCACCCATGCCGTCTTCGGTCTTCCCACTGACGGGCGGCCCCGCCGCCCTTGGGTCGTACAGGCCGGCGCCGTGGGGACAGTGCACCGCCTACTGTGGTTGAGGTCAGGGCAGGCATGGCAATAGTGCCACGCCTCGCCGGAGATTTCCAGTGATACGGCTCACTGTAGCCATGTCGGCCCGTCGTAAGCAGGGGGGACGGCCATGCCGTGGCCGTACCCCGCCTCGTCCTTCGAGACGAGGGTGGAGTTGTGGGCTGACTCTCCATAGCCGGCCTCTCTGGAGGTCGCCGACCAGGAGTCGACTTGTCTTGGAGTCTCCATCTGGGCCTCGGCTTGTCGCGGAGTCGCCGTCTGGGACTCGGCATAACTTGGAGTCATCCCTGGGACTCGGCATAACTTGGAGTCGTCCCTGGGACTCGGCATACTTGGAGTCGTCCCAGGGAATCGGCATGAGGGACGCGGCTTGCCCCGATGTCTTGAAAGGTCCTGGGGCTCGGGTTGGCCTACCCGTGGCCCATTACTGCGACACTAGTCCCCGAAGCTGGTGAAGCTCCGCGGACACTGCATCGTGGGGCTTCAACAGTTTCAATCTTCCGGGAGTGGATTCTGGGCTTCGGCTGCCGTCTTTCTTCGGGCTGACTATCCAAAGTCGGACTTGCGGAGGGCCGCCCCGCCTCGTAAAGAGCTCGAAAGTCGTGGCTGGAGACCAGGCGGCGTGCCTGATACGCTTCCCCATGGCCATCAGTGCGGTCCTATTGCGTGGCGCCACGCGGTGGGGGTAGTCTGCCTTCCCATGCGTGCGACGGGACGGGCCGTCAGGCGGGGCCCGCCACTATCACGCCTCGGCATTCGAACGGATCCGTTGTGGCTGTGCAGTCGGTTGGTTTTCCCACGTCGTTACTGCACGCAGTAACTTCGTGGGGTAAATCATGGGGGGCGTGGGGTCCTATGCACAGTTAATCCCACACCCGCCCCCTTCGGCTTCTCAGCCCACAAGGCTATAAGTAGGCGGGGGGGGGGGAGCGGAGCGGCAGAGCATGCGCGCCCATCTTCCCCGCTCCCTCTGCCTCCTCTTGCCTCCTTTCCTTCCCTTCGCCGCCGTTGAGCAAGAACACACCACATCGACGGCGGTGAGCTCTTCCTTCGCCTCCGCGGCCCCCGCCATGCGCTCCGGCGTGTCGGATGGCTCGGAGGTGGAAGATGAGCATATCAAGTTCCTCCGCCTGACGCGCCGGCTCCCGGTGCAGACCTCGTGCGCGCCCGCGCCGCGCCGGAGGGGGAGATTCGGCCGGCGCCGGAGGAGGGCGAGCGGGTCATCTTCCGCTCGCACCTCATGCGCGGCTTGGGGCTGCCGGCGAGCGGCTTCTTCCGCGCCTTCCTGGAGTTCCATGAGATCCAGCCGCACCACCTCACCCCAAACACGGTGGTGTTGCTGTCTGCCTTCGCCACTCTGTGCGAAGGCTTCCTTGGCTTCCTCCCCACCATCGAGTTGTGGGGAGAATTCTTCTCTTCCAAGCTCGGCACGCACGTTGCCGGCGTGCCGGCTCAATGCGGCGCCTTCATCGCGTTGCGGCGGTCGACGGCCGACAACCCGTTCCCTGCCATCGCGTTCATCAAATCGGTGAAGATGTGGCAACGGTCATACTTCTACATGAAGAGTGTTGCCCCCGACGGGGATTGGGGCAATCTGCCGCCTTACGAAGCCGGCGCACCAGCTGGGAGGATTCCCAGCTGGTCTCATAGAGCCAAGACGTTGACTCCCGCCGGAGCCGCCGCTGTGGCGCGGCTCCGAGTTCTGACGCAGTCGGAGGGCCTCGTCGGGGCCAACTTGCTGTCCGCCTTTGTGGTGCGCCGATTCCTCCCTCTCCAAGGCTGGCCTCATCTGATCAGTCAGATGAGTGACCATCGGGACCCGAGTCAGATGTGCACCAAGGACATGCCCCGCGCAGAGGTGGCAAACATGGTGAACCACATCGCGAACTGCGAGTTCGGGGAGGACTGGCAGTTCGGCAAGGAGCCGTACTCGCGCGCCAACCCCCCTCCAGTGGTAAGTCGCATCTCTTTATTGCTTTGCCTTTTTCGTAGCCGACTCCGACTTATGATTTTTATTGGTTTCTTGAACTAGAACCCCCTCATGCAGCCCGTAGCCGGCGTCACAAGACCGCCCCGTGAGTTCGTCCCCGACCGAGAGGAGAGCGACGTTGACGACCCCGACTTGGGGGCGGTGGCGATGGAAGCCGACGCCGAAGGCGGGGGAGGAGGAGCAGTAGGCGGCTTCAGGCCCTCGGCCACATTCGCCGACTGGCCCGATGACGACGCCGAAGGGAATGTCGCCCCGCGCCACCAGCCGAGGGTCGGCTCATCGAGCGCGGGTTCCTCCGCCGGCCAAGGCGGTTTGAAGAGGCGCCAGCCTGGGCCGAGTTCATTTGGCGGCAAGCCAAAGAAGCTCAAGGGGGAGGCCGCCCTGACCAGGCGGGAGGAGGCGGCCGCGAGGGCCAATCGCTTCCGCAGGGAAGTGAGGAGGCCGCCGTTAGTCTCTGCGTAAGTGTTTCCTCTTTTGTCCTTATTTTCCCTCGGTGAATCTCGTCCGAGTTTCTCTTTTTCATTCCCTTTTGGCTTCAGGGCTCCCCTTTCCCTTGAGAGGGTCGTTGCCCCCTCCGTCATGGGGGCGGCGGAGACGTCTGCCAACACTTGGCGGATTGACCCCGCCGCCGACCTCTAGGAGGCGACAGAGCGAAACGCGCGGGAGAAGCGCGCTGAGGATGAGGCCGACCGCCTGGAGAAGGCGGAGGCCGAGAAGGGGGCGGCCTCCGCCCAAAAAAAACTGGAGGAGGCCGAAGCCGCCGCTGCAGCAAGGCAGCGAGCCGAGGAGGCCGCGCATCGCCAATCGGTGCAGTTTGTCACCCCACTATCTTCGGCGCCGCCGCCCCCGGAGTTCATGGGGCAGACTGGAGAAACCGGCGCCGAGACTCCCGTCGTGGAGAAGGAGAGCGGCGAGGCCTCCATGTCGGACACGCTCGTGCCGCCACCGCCGCCTCCACTGCCGTCTGGGAGAGCGCAAGGCAAACAGCCGGCGTGTCACGCCCAATATGTGACCCTATCCAAAAGGAACTCGAAGGTCCCACCAAGGATAGACCCACATATTGAAACGCTTTTGCAAGGTGGATATCATTACATCAACATTACATAATAGTGGGGATACATACAAGAGGCATACAATGCCACATGAATACAACATCACAATACATAAGAGCATCATCCTACTACGGATGAATCACAAACAGAAACTCAAACGACATCCACCCTGCTAGCCTAGGCTGCCGACCTGGAACCTATCCCCTGATCGAAGAAGCAAAAGAAGAACTCAACGCAAGCAAACATCGCTCTCGCGTCATGATCATCGCATAACCTGTACCTGCAACTGTTGTTGTAGTAATCTGTGAGCCACGAGGACTCAGCAATCCCATTACCATGGGTATCAAGACTAGCAAAGCTAAAAGGAACGGAAGGGGTAAAGTGGTGAGGCTGCAGCAGCGACTAAGCATATATGGTGGCTAACATACACAAATAAGAGCGAGAAGAGAGCAAAAAGAACGGTCGTCAACTAGTAATGATCAAGAAGTGATCATGAACTCCTACTTACGTCAAACATAACCCAGAAACCGTGTTCACTTCCCGGACTCCGCCGAGAAGAGACCATCACGGCTACACACGTGGTTGATGCATTTTATTTCGGATCTGGTGTCAAGTTATCTACAACCGGACATTAACAAATTCCCATCTGCCTATAACCGCAGGCACGGCTTTCGAAAGATTATACCCTGCAGGGGTGTCCCAACTTAGCCCATGACAAGCTCTCGCGATCAACGAAGGAATAGACCTTCTCCCAGGAAGACCCGACCAGACTCGGAATCCCGGTTTACAAGACATTTCGACAATGGTAAAACAAGACCAGCAAAGCCGCCCGATGCGCCGACAAATCCCGATAGGAGCTGCACATATCTCGTTCTCAGGGCAACACTGGATGAGACTAGCTATGAGTAAAACCAACCCTCAAGTTGCCTCGAGGTGGCCCCGCAGGCAGCTCAGTTCGGACC